>NC_034419.1:1079841-1256093 GCF_002078875.1 Numida meleagris | reverse complement strand
CGCCCGCCGGGCCGGCACTGCCGAGGTACGGAGCGGGGTGCGCCGAGGGCTGCCGGTGGGGCCGGGCGAGGGGAGAGCGGCGGCCCCCCCAACCCCTCCCGGAGCCCCGCAAGAGCTGCGGGGGTCGCGGCTCGTGCTGGCGGGGGGACGCGGCGCGCATAATGGGGAGAGCAGCGCGGGGCAGCTGTTGTTGCCCGGGTTATTTTTGGGAAGCGGACTGGCTGGGAGGGATGGAGCTGCGGGGAGGTGTATTTGTGCTCTGCGGGCAGCGATGATTTTTGTTGGACGATCGTAAAATCAGCGCTCCGGCAAGGCGCGCCCCGACCTGCTGCTCGTCCTTCCGAGCTCCCGATGGCAACGCCACGAGTGCACGCAGCCTCCTCGGCCCCGCTGCGGGCTGCCAGCGCGCTCCCGGCACTGGGCTTCGATTTCGGGCGGCCCCGTGTGGGGCCAGGAGCTGGGCCGGCTGCTCCTTGGAGGGCCCTTCCATTGGGACGTGCTGTGATTTTGGGATCCGGCACCATCGTTGTGCCGCGCAGGTTGGCAGCGAAACTTCCAGAGGAGGGTGCAGCCTTGGTCACGTTGGGGTCCCCCACACATTCCCAGGAAAAGTGAATGATGAAGGTTCGGGGTGCACCTGGCACCTCACCCACAGCCCTGGGACAGGATGGGGAAACAGAGACAAAAGAAGACTCTTTAGAAACACTCACTTAGAATTAACCCTTCTATAAATATCAGATAGGGACGAGCTAAGGTGAGGCGAAGCCAAGCACAACTGGGAGTGATCCTGTGTAGTGTCGGTTGGTTTCCTAGTGCTTTGAGGAGAGCTGACGGACAGCAGGAGGATGGTGCTGGGCAGCAGCGGGCTCCTGGTGTGCGTCCAGCGTTTCGTGGCGTTCCAGCAAGTTGGCTCCGTGTGGCCTTACTCAGCTGCAAGGCACTCCCATAATTATGGGTGCAATTAAAAGCAATAGCATCCATTTACATAAGGTCCCAGATGTTTTTAGCCATCATCTAATGAGACGATTTGTGTGGGGATAGCTATGCAGGATGAGGGCATGACGCAGGGAGCGTTTCGGGGAATGGGGGGGGTTCTGTTGGAGAGCATTGCTGAGGTCATGGAAGGAGGGGTCTGCCTGGGTTGAGAGAAACAGGACGTTTTGTTAGGAAAAAGTGCTAAGTTTCGTAAACATAGCCCAGCAGCAGGGTGTTGTTGAGTTAGATGAAGTGCTTTTAGCAATTTATTTTTTGTGTCATCCATCTAATTTAAAAAATATCATCTTGATTACACCAGCATTTTTCTCAATTTGATTGCATCAGTGTTCCTTCTGCTCATCTCTGTGAGAGATGTGGTCAGTCCAGCTGCTGATGAAGCTCTATGGCTGTGTCCCAGGTTGCTCCCCAAAGTTATGTGGATCCCTTGGGGCTTAAACTGTGTGTGCACCATGCTGCCCACAGCCCCTTGGCTTGGTAGTGAGCTTAAGCATCAGGCTTTAAATGCTGGAAAGTGCCATAGAGAGGGTTTCTGCTTTCTTCTGAAGGAAAAGACCTTGGGGGTGCTCTCACTGTCTCACTCTGTATGTTAGTTTTCTTTTTTAATTAACAAACTGTAACGTAGGCTTGTTGTCCTGGTACCCTGGGTGGGCATGTCCTTGGGAAGTCACAAGACAAGTGTCACAGAAAGGGCCAAAACTCTGAAAATGCAGCGGAGGAAGCAGCAGCCCCAGATGTGGGAAGCTCCTGGTGCCTGCTCTGGTTTTCCCCAGAAGCCTTTTGTGTCTCATTTTGGTCAGTAATTTTCTGTCAGCCTTTAATTGCATAGATAGTGCTTGACTTGCAGTCTCTGAAAGCGTAAGAGGTGGTGGAGGGTTGACAGTTGAACTAGGTGGTTTTAGCAGTCTTTTCCAACCTTGACGATTCTATGATTCTGATTCTGTGAGTAATTAAATCCTACAAGGGAGTAAAAGAGAACGAAGGGCTCTGAACGCACTATCTTGCTGGCTCTTTTGTGGCTGAAATGAAGTGGATTCCTGTTTTCATGCAGTTTCTGTCAGGCACTCCAAGTGGGGACATGGAACAGTGTCACTCGCCGCTCCTCATGTTGCTGTTTGCAAGGGCTGGGGTGTGTTTTGGTGTGGTTGCGTTGTGCACGGGGGACGTTGGCATCCCTATCGCTGGAGGTCTGAACCCACGCACTGCGGGGAACCCTCTCTGTTCGCAGCTGTGGTGGTGGGGCCTGAAAGCCAACAATGCGTCTCCTAATTGCAACCGGCTTTCGTCCACGTGGCGGATAGAAGGGATCCTTTGTGATGCTTTGTTAAGAAGGAGGGATGCGGGAGCTGGCTGCACGCGTGTGGTGCTCCGGGCTGCCTGGGTGCAGGACTGCCGGCGCTTGGTTTGCTCCGTGCAAGTGGCTGCGCAGATGGGAAGGTTTCCTTAAACAGCCAGAAATGCTCACTGCTGGATTACAGCCCCAGCTCGCCAGTGGGTAGTTTACACCAAGTGATGCAAGGGACAAAATATTTGTGGGGATTTATTTATAGTTAAAAGCTTCCATATGGCTTCACGCCCCTCTTCTGACATAAGTTAATCAAGGAGCACAACAAATTCGAGTTGTTTAAATGCATCTGAAATTGCTTCTGACAGTTACTGCTGCCACAACAACATTTAGATTTCAGGCTGCCGTTTGATTCCTCTTGGGACGGTGTGTCCCTGGAGATCCGACCAATGCTGTCAGTCAGTGCCAGCGCTGTTTGTCAGCCATGGCAGCCCCGTGACACCCACCTGCTGCCTTCAGGAAGGGAACAAAGGGAAGAGCTTTGTGGGTTTTCCATTACCGGTGTGAATCTCCAGAGCGGTGGGGGGGTTTCGGGGGCTCGTGGCGTCTTGCCAGCCTGTCTGGTTGCTACCACTGCTACTCTGTGTGCTGTGGGCTTTCAGCTTAGGTTAATATTGAATTGTCTGAGTGGATGTTTACATCTTCTGGTGCCACAGCCTCTCCCACGTGCTGGACGTGCTGGAGCGTCGCTTTCTGCCTTCTGGCGTTGTTCGTTATGCTTTGCTTTCTCTACAGAGATTTGTGCTTAGACAGAGTTCTTTTTAGAAAAACAAGGAGAATTAAGGGGTTTTGCTTTTGAAAGCAAGCATAGAAGGTTTCTTTGCTGATATTCCAATGGTAACTCATTCGGTAACTGTTTCTCCTTTGCAACAGATTTTATTTGCAGTCTCTGTGTTTAGCCTGCCTGTGCTTCATCAATCAGATTATTTTGGCTGCTGTAATTTTATCATCCTCATTAAGCTTCCTCCTCTCCGTACTGATTCTGTTAGTCTCAGGAAGCTGATAAGCCATCCAGCTGTACTTGCAAAACACAGTGAAAACAAGAGATGTGCCCTGCAGGCTCTGAAGACAGATTGGCTGCCGATTGGGATCTTGATCTGTCTGGTACTGTTTCACCTTCGCTGCTGGGTTTTAGACTACCTGCACTTACTGACAGCATTGCAGTTTGCTAAACTGAGATTAATCTGGTTTTTGTGTGCGTGTGTGTAAATTTTGCCATCGGTTGCTTCTGAGCAGCTTCGCTCCAGCTGTGTGTGCTGGGGGAGCACGCTCCCTTCTCACAGCGCTTCAGAACATTTCCAGGGGCAGCTGGCATCACATACGCTGCTGGGGTTTTTTTCCCTTGTGTCACTGTCTGTTTTCCACGCTGCCTGAGTTATTTTCAACAGCCCACCTTCCTATCTGCTGCCTATGGGGCGTGAAACTGGGTCTGTCTGTGGGTGTGTGCTGAGGACTGCAGGCCTGCTTGCTGTCCCCCGAGCTCATTTGCTCTTGCTTGCATTGCTATGGGCTTTCATTAATGACCTGCTTATCCCATACGGTAATATATGCTGAGCGCTGTGCTCTGCTGGACCTTTACGTTCATCCCCTTGGTGTGTGTGTTCCAGCCCTGGGACAAGTCCCGTCCCTCTCGCAGTGGGAGAGCATACAACCTCAGCTCTGCTCTGAGTCCAATTCAGGTGCCTTCAGGTGGGCCTCTGTTGATGTACACATTATTTATGGCACCAACATTTTCAAAGAACTATGTTCTTGTTCTCTGTGACCTCCCTGCACAGTCACTGTTTCTTCTAACATCTCCTTGTTTTGGCTTTTATGACACTTCTTCCACCCCCAGCCCACGTTTCCTCCTCCTCCCACAACGTGACCTTGCCTTGCTCTTTTTTCCTGTGCCCCATTTCAGGCATTCACATGGCTTCAGCTTCTATTATGTGCTGATGACTCACAGATGCACTCTGTACCTTTGACGGTTTGCTTCATCCAGACCAGCATTTGTCTTTCTACCACCATTTTTCTCTTTGGTTTCTCCATCAGTAGTGACTCAGTATTTCAAGCCCCAAAGCCCCTTATGGAGCTTCTTAAGTTCTCTTTATCTCTTGGCTTTTAATACTCTGCCATCTGACAAGGAGCTTCATCCCAACGCCTTTAGGATGTTCTTACTCCTTTGTTTTGCTTCACACGTTTAGATCCCGTACAAATTCTGCATATTCTTCATTGTCAATGTATTTCTTCTTTTGCTCACCGTATAATTTCGCTTTTCTAACACGGGTAATAAAGCTTTTCAGCTGTTTTTTTTTTAATTTAAAATGGCTACCCTGGGAAATCCTACAGCTGAAGGCAGCCGATAGCATTTGCTCTTAAAGATAGCGTGAAGTATTTTAGTTCTTAGAAGGCAGCTGCCCTTGTTCTGCTGCTTTTACGTTCTGCAGCACAGACTTGGCTGTTGTAAACAGGTAGCACTCGTGGCACCCTCACTGAATAAAGGATGGCTATGCAAAGGATGTGTATACGTAATAGATGTTGAATTATTAGTGTGACACTGGCTGCGAGAGTAATTCATGAGCCTTTCAGAGCCTCGAGCAGGTTCTGAGAGGCACAATGAGGAACACCCTGGGGAAGGCTGGCGTGCGTGTGTGTTCCCGTGTTGGAGCATTTCCCCGGCTCCAGGTGAGCGTTGCGCAGCGGGAAGCAGTCCCATGCTTGGAGGAAGAGGAAAGCCTTTCACGGTGCACTGCCGGGCAGCCAGCGGTTGTGCAACGCTGTACGTGCTGTTGCTGTAGTAACTGCATCGGACACGGCCAGAGCAATGTGTAGGAACGGCTGTGCGCAGCAGATCCGCCGTCCTGGGAACTATTTGCAGTTACCCTCTGGGTGCATGAGTGCAAATGGGTGGTTTGTGCAAATGCAGTGGGTTTTAATGGCCTTTCTCTCCTCCTGTTAGAAGCAGCCGCCCCCACTTGCACATAGTTGGAAGTCTCTGGTATACAGTAAGCTACAAAGGGTTTCTTAAAATTGGGTTGCACTCCAAAAACATGAATAATGGATGCCGGCTTCCCTTTATCTTGCAACGAAACTAGCAGGCTTGTATACATGGGAATACTAGAATTGCTCTGACCAGCCATGTTTTCGAGAGTGGATCGCATAAAGATAACAAGGAACAGAGTGCCAGTGCAGAAAGGTGTATTTGTTCAATTTTTTTTAGCTGATGATATTCACATTCCTGTATGTGAATGTCTGTGTGTAGTCTAGGATTCTCTTGCGATCCCTGCGCCTGTGACAAGACCATCCTGATGATAACACGTCTACCCCCAAGTTATCTTAGGTTGCCTGATAGGTTTGTATGCATACAGTGCAATGCATGCGTCCTGCAGAAAGCTATTCAAGACATTATTGATACAATTCTTGCAGTAAAAACCCTCATGTAGCAAGTGTTTGTTTCCTGATGGCTAGGTCATGGTGGCTTTGAAAACACATCAGTGTGCTGGAATCAAGCCACACATGAAGAGTGCTGCAAGGGGTACGTCATTGTTTTGTATGCATGATGAACACCTATTATGACGTGTCAGCAGATGATAAAGAAAATATAATGAATGTAAATTAGCATGGGAATTAGTCCTCTCTGCCACCAAGAAGCGTGGCTGGGGCTTCTGGTGGCTGAGCCCTGCCAGACCTGCCCTGCCATCAGCTCTGTTAGAGGAGACCAGAGCTTGTTTTCTCACCCATTCATACTGCTGTCTCTGCTTAGACTCCCGTATTGGTTTTTTTCCCCTTATGTATGCTGAGGAATATTACTTTGTTTCAGCTTAAGGAATCTCTCTAGTGTGTGTGTTCATACAGCTTTGCCCTAAGGGATCTAGGATGTTGCTTGAGTCTATTCCCCAGTTAGCACCAATGGACTTCTTGTTCCCAGTAGTATCTCATTATCATCTAAAGCATGATTACATTTTTTTTCACCCTGAGTATCTTTGGTAGATTGGTCTGTAGCCAGCAGGCCTAAGAATAAGACAGACTTTCATAAAAATAACTTCTGAAGGTGTGTGTTGTTGCAGGAATATTCTTTTTTTCAGTCCTGATTCCTTAAGCTTTGCTGTATCTTTGATGTAGCAGGTCCACTCCAGGAGAACAGGAACTCTTTTCCCTTTAGACAGCGATACAAAATTGGATATGGAGTGAATGGTGTCAGTAATGCACTTATTTTTTCTCAAAAAAAAAAAAAATGGGGTAACTGCTAAATCACAAGATCCAGACCTCATGATTAAGGTTGGTTTTGAACAAGGTGCTGCTGGAAGCGCATGTGGAGATGCTGTGGGGAACCTGCTGAACTCGTAATGTGGGATGCTTGACATTTTGGGGGGACTTAGTGGGCTGTTTCTCATTGCTTGTCGGTTTGATGCCTATGATATCAAGCTGAATGGGAAAATAAAAAGGATGGTACATTTGGTTGTGGAGAAGCCGATATCTTGAGGAAATGGAAAATGTTCATTTCAGGTGTTGAGGTGGGTCCTGAGAAACAGAACTGAGAAGGTTTGAATCACTGTATGTCAGCATGTGTCATTTTGGTAATGTGCTGTTACAGCTCTCTTGCCTGGTTGCTCACTGTCCTTGCTAAGCTCTCCGTGTGAGGGAATTCATCCTGTTCTCTGTGGGAAGCTGTGTGCAAAGTTTTTCCAGCCATGAGGGATCCCTTATGCAGGAAGATGGTTCCCAAAGCATTGCCTTTGTCATCATCCAGGAGCTCAGGATCAGCCCAGGAGGAAGAGAGCCACCTTCTCGGTTCCTTTCCAAGCAGGGTGAGTTAGCTCTTGACTTACAAAGGTGACAACATCCCTACACAGCTCGTTAAAGACATCTCTTCCACAGAAAGAAAAACCTGCTGGGCTTGATCCGTACTCCAGGAATATGGGAATTACCCAGGGGAGGGACAGTCTGTTCCCTGCAGAGATGCTGATGTCATAAGGGATGTCATCGAGTAGGCCAAGCGTCCCATCTACTCTGTGCTAGTTTTGGTCATTAGAGTTGCATCTCAGCGCGGGTACGAGCTCAGATGCTGTCATTTACCCTCCAGCTGCACCTCTTCACCTCGGAATAGCACTGCAGCATCTGCTTGGTCAAAAGAAAATCAGCACTATTGCTTGTATGAGGCGTGGGAGAATTCTCTCCCATTCCACCCAAAATCCAGTTTTGAAATGTTGGAGTGTTGTTGCTTGTGAACAGAAAGGGTGAAGCATAGTTGTGTGTTTGGTCACCACCTCTTCTAATTGGCTCGCAGTGTTGCAATGGCCTTGTATATTAGATAGCTGTTGCTGGCTGTCCTCGGGTTATTTTGCTGAACTACTCTGTGATCCTCTAATCCTCCTTCCAGCTGCATAGATTGGGCCAATGAAGAATCACCACAAGCCTGCTAAAGGTAGATGTGACATCATTTTCTAATTAAAATAAAAAACTCATTATAACTTGAATAGGCATTATCCTGTGCGCTTCATACAAATATTGTGATTGGAGCACAGCAGGCTGCCAGTTAGCTGGAGCCAGCCACCCGGTCAGCCTGGAAACAGGGAGCCTGGCGTGGATGCCGGATACGCGTGGGCCTGAAGGCTGTGCTGGTGCGTGTCTGTCTTTCTGAAATCGTATTTGAGTGAATGATCTTTGCAGATTCTGTGTACCGCTGTGCCTCCTTGCATTGTTTTCCATTAAGCTTGTGTTGTGCTGTGCGGCTGAGGTTGTTGAGAGGGGTTGGAAGCTGTAGTATGCAAGTGTATCCACACAGCTTCTTAGGGGGGAAATAGGGGCTCATGTTTCTCTTCTCTCCAGTGCAATATGTAGAAAATGAAGATCCCAATGTAAAGATGGGGTAATTGACATACATTCCTGCTTGTTCCTTCTAGCTAGAATGGCAGTGTGCCGGTTGCAATGGAGAACACTTGGATGGAGTGCTTTGCTCGTTATTTAGTGTGTGTGGAAGTTGGATGCTGCCAGTTTCCTCAGACCTGAGTAAATAACTGATACTGCAGGGGAAAAATGTACCTCGTGACACTGTGGAAAGAAAGTGCTTTAGAGAAATGGAAGTGTTTGGTTCGTGATGAGGCACCATTTGTTAGTGTTTACTATCTGCTAACCAATGAGAATATTTAGCTCTTCTGAGACTGAGTGTGGTCCTCTCCCCAGTAAAATATGTCTGGTTTTGTTGTTGTTGTTGTTTTTCAGTTGGTTGAGGAAAAAACCTCAGTGTTTGCAGGCAGCCTTTTCTCCCCTGTAGCTTTCTGTAACCTTCAGCGCTGCCTCGGGTGCTCAGAAGCCCGGCGCGTTTTGCTCCAGTAGCCCGGGAGGCTTTGCTACCTCGCGGCGGTTTCTGAGCGGCAAAAGCGCATGACTTCATTTTTGCAGGGGGATGGCGTGAGTGCGGGCCATCTGCTGCAACTGGCCACGCTTCAGCTCCCACCCCGGAGGTTTAAAGCCGGCGGCGGGGGATGCTGGGGCTCACGGTCGGCAAGGGCAGCGCCGCGGGGCACCGGGCGGTGTTAGGGCGCCCCCTGCCGGTTTGTTAGGGCGCCCCCTGCCGGTTTGTTAGGGCGCCCCCTGCCGGTTGGTTAGGGCGCCCCCTGCCCGCCGCGCGCGGAGCCGGCCTCCTGGGCGGGGGGAACGCGAGGTTGCCCCGCGGGAGGAGGACAGGAGCTGTCCCGGGGATGGACGGTGGAAAACGACCTTCCCAGTGCTCAACGCTTGTGGAAGTGTTCGGGTTGTGTCGTGCTTGTAAACGCATAAAATGATATACCTCACTATCTTAATGTTCAGTGGGTTTCTACATGTTGATGGCTTATGGCATTCTTCATAGAATCACAGAATCCTTAAGAGTTGGAAGGAACCTTTAAAGGTCATCTAGTCCAGCCCCCTGCAGTGAACAGGGACATGCACAACTAGATCAGGCTGCCCAGGGCCTGGTCCAGCCTCGCCTTGAGAGTCTCCGGGTATGGGGCACCTACTGCAACCTGTTCCAGTGCCTCACCACCCTCACTGTGAAGACTTTTTCCTTATATCTAACCTAAATCTACCCTCTTTAAGCTTGAAACCATTTCTCCTTGTTCTGTCACCCCAGATCCTGCTGAAGAGTCTGTCCCCTTCTTTCCTGTAGCTTCTCTTTAAATATTGAAAGGCCTCTCTCAGGTCTCCCCGAAGCCTTCTCTGCTCCATGCTGAACAGCTCCAAGGTCTCGGTCTGTCCTCGAAGGAGAGGTGCTCCATCCCTTGGATCATTTTTATGCCCCTGGTTTCTTGAAAAGCAGAGCTAACATTGCAAACATCTTGTTTAAACACAGGTGATAAGAGGGGCCTGGAAATGTAAAGCTTGTGTTTAGTGCTGACTCTGTATTTCAGGAACTGCAATGTATTTACTGCTCTGTATTTCAGGAACTCCACAGAATAAGCTGCTTCTTGTTTTGCTGTGAGAACGGGAACAAGATATTGTCATAGCGCTTACAGCTCGGAGCATGCTGAGACGAAACACTGCATGTGCTGATCTGCAGGGCTTGGCTCAGAGTGGCGACTTCTTTGTAAATATCCTGTTTATGTAAACCTCACTCTGTGACCTCTGGCTGTCTGCTGTCCTTTAATCACTTTACAAATAGCGTTTTAAATAGCCAAACTTCTGCACTGCAGACAGGCTTGTGAGCTGGTTTTTCGTGACCTGTGTCTGTTGAACTCGGTGTAGCGAGGGTGTGGGCACCTGGAGGACTGGAAAGTCTTCTTTTCTCATCCCATGCAGGGAGCTGGTGCTGCCAGAGGAATGGTGGAAAGGCAGGAGCCGGAGATGCTAGGTTTTTTTATGGGTGTTTTATGGTCTGTCAGACTGTAAAGTGACATCTTCAGAAGGGAAATGAGACGCATGAAAGTAATGCGGAGGTACTATGGAACTTGTACTATATGGTTACAAGATGATATTGGTATTTACAGATAGAAAGTAGGGTTTCTGTGTGTTCCACCAGAAGCCTTGTTTTGCTCTCCACTGTTTTTTTTCCTCGTCTGGAAGAAATAATTACGACTTATTGTCTGTATTAAGCTTTAAGAGTTTCCTGTCTCGTCAGTCAGGAGTTCGGAAAGAGTAACACTTGGTTAGTTCTGTGCCTGTGCAGTAGCTCGTTTCCAAGACTGACTTTCCCTGTGGCATTTTCTCTCTGCAGAGAGTGCTTTTGCAGGTAAGCTCTCAGCTCAGCTCAGCCCTGAGAGCAGAAGCTTTGTGTAAAACCCTTCCAAAGAGTAAAGGCTTGCTTGTGGTCTCAGCGTAGCAAACAAAGCAGACTCTCCAGCAGCTCACCTGCAGAAACCAACCCTGCTTCTCAAGCCTTTGTGCTAGGACAGCAGTTGATGAAAATGACTGTGCAGAAGCTGATTGCTATCATTTATCCAGACTCAACTGAGCCATGTTTATTTATCTTTGTCTAGGAATTTGGTGTAATGCCCTTGAAAAGCATGTTTGAAACAAAACTCCAGGAGTGGCACAATATTTCTGTATTCACTTTCTCTGTCTTCTCAGTCAAAGGGCACTGCACTGAGGTTATTAAAAAAAAACTTATAAATAAGCTTATTCAACAACAAATCAGTTTGTCATCAATCAAGGTGAAATCTCAGAAAGCCCAGGATGCTGGGCTTAGAGCCCTTAGAGTTGGCAGGGACCCTTAAAGGTCGTCTCGTCTAAGTCCCTGCACCGAGCAGGGACACAACAGCTCCATCAGAGCTCAGAGCCCCTCCAGCCTGACCTTGGCTGTCTGCAGGGACGGAGCACCACCACCTCTCTGGGCAGCCTGTGCCACTGCCTCACCGTAAAAAACTTTTTCCTTTTATCCAATCTAAATCTCCCCCTTATAGTTTGAAACCATTTCCCCTTGTCCTGTCACAACAGAGCCTGCTAAAGAGTCTGTCCCCTTCTTTCTTACAACCCCTTTAGATACTGACAGGCCGCCCTCAGGTCTCCCTGGAGCTTTCTCCATGCTGCACAGCCCCAGCTCTCAGACTGTCCTCACAGAGACTCCTTCCTCTCTCTGCTTTGTTTTCTGACCCTCGCAAAAACGCTGGCATAAAAACACAGCACAAGCCCCAAAGGTGGAAAGCTGCAGCCAGTCTTGAGGAGAAGGAAATCAACTCAAGCTCAGGGAGGGTAGATTTAGGTTGGGTATAAGGAAAAAGTCTTTCACAGTGAGGATGGTGAAGCACTGGCACAGGCTGCCTAGTGTTGTGGTCGATGCCCCATCCCTGGAGACTTTCAAGGCGAGGCTGGATCAGGCCCTGGGCAACCTGATGTAGCTGCGGTGTCCCTGCTCATTGCAGGCCCTCATTGGCCCACGTGGCCCTCAGAGGTCCCTTACAACGCTCAGGATTCTGTGATTCTAACTCAGCGAAGAGGGAAGGGCAGCTCGAGCACGGGTAGTCCTGGAGAAACAGCGTCAGCTCCCGTGCGAGCGTCTCGTGCTGACAGGGACGGAGGGCCCTGCTGCTCTGGCACTCCGCGCGGGGCTGTAAGCACGGCGGGCAGCGCGTCCAGCTCCGCACAGCGGCAACAAGGCCCGCCCCGCCCCGCCCCGCCCTGCCCGCCGGGCCGGGCCGGGCCGCGCCTCGGGGGGGGCGGAGGGAGAACGGAGGGGCGGTTCTAGGAGCCGGGAGGCGGCCGAGGATGGCGGCGGCTGCGTCTCCCGCTCGGGAGCTGACGCAGAACCCGCTGCAGAAGACGTGGGAGCCCTACAACAACGGGCTGCCGGCGGGGCACAGCGCCCAGCGCGGCGGTGAGCGGGGCCGGGCTCCGGGCGGGGCCGGCGCGGACAGCGCCTTGGAGCGGGCGGCCTGGGCCCACCGAGCTCCGGGGGGGGGGGGAGGAGGCTGAGCTTGGTTTTAATCGCTCCGCTTCGGCTTAAAAATGTGTGTTTATGCTGAAATAGGACGGACCGAGGTTCGTCCCCGTGCCCCCCTCCCCAAGTCGCGGCAGCGCTGGGGACAAAAGGGGCTTTGTGGCGGGCGGCCGTTGTGTTTGTCATGCAAAGAGGCTGCAGTGCCGCTCTTCAGCCCTTGCTAAAAACAAAAAGCACGGAGCGCCTCGAGTGCTGCTTGGTACGCGGGTCGTGTCGCGGCGGGGACGGGGCTGTGAAGGAGAGCGGGCGTGAATGGGGCGCGATGCGGGCACGGCCGGGGGGCACGGGGCTCCGCCGCAACCGCCGCTCTGCGGCGAACAAAAGGGCCCTGACGGCGGCCTTGGTGCTGACACTGCACTCAGCAGCAAATGAATGGATGAAAGTCAAAGGGCCGAGAACGAAAGTGGGTCGCTGGTAAGCTGGTGAGGTACCGAGTCTTCTGGGTGGAATTGTTTAGCTTCTCTTAAATACAGACTAGTTTCTTAGATCTTATTTTCCAGTTTAGGGTTTGGGGTTTTTTTTTGGTCTGTGTGTATTTCTGTAATTATCTATAATCTATATCTCTTCTATGTATAATTGTTGATGCCCAAGACACATTATAATCGAGGAACCTTTTATGAAGAAAACCACATTTGGATGTTGTCTTTCTTAATCCTGTTTGGGTTTGCTGTTGCAGTGTGCCTTTAGAACGCCTGGAGCCACGTGTGATCCCTGAGCGGGCTGTAAGAAGGAAGGGGACAGACTCTGCAGCAGGGTCTGTGGTGACTGGACGAGGGGATCTGGTTTCAAACTAAAGAGGAGAAATTTAGATTGGACATAGGGAAGATTTTTGCCATAAGGGCAGTGAGGCCCTGGAACAGGTTGCCCAGAGAGGTGGTGATGCCCTGTCCATGAAGACAGCCAAGGTCAGGCTGGGGGGGCTCTGAGCACTGATGGAGCTGTGGGTGTCCCTGCTCATTGCAGGGAGTTGGAACAGATGGCCTTTAAGGGTCCCTTCTGACTAAGACGATTCTATGATTCCATGATAATTGCAAACAGCCTAGAGAGGGGCAGGACTCACTCTTCCTTGGCAAAAGCCACCTCTCTTGTTCCCACACACTGAGAAGGTGCTGCAGCTTTTCCCGCGCAGCATGTCACCCTGTACTCTGATGAGCAGTGGGACTTGCAGGCCCAGCACTGAGCTCTGGGACCCCCACAACTGGGGGGTGCAGGAGCAGTGCTGGGCTGGCCAGCTCCAGCCCTCTGCTGCTGCAGGTCCCTGTGTTCAGTGGTGTGCTGCAGGAGCTGCCAGCCCGCATCTGAGGTGAGTTTCCTGTACTCGGGAGCAGCTTTCCAGGGGAGATGCTGAAACTAGTTGCTCTGACATTTTCTAAGTTTCTTGGCTTAAGCAACATAAACTCTTAAAATTCCTTTTTGGTTGAGTTTTTAGTTCGTCATTCCAGCTAATTACATTTATCTGCACCACTTGTTAGCCTCCCTTTATCTTTCTAGGAGGTGGCTGAGCAGAATTGTGCTCACTTCTGTGGAGGACACAGCAGAGCCCATGTACGAAGGGACTGACCTACGCTAAGTATTCTTTCAGCGATTTTCTGAAACTTGTAGCACCTGTAATTACCTGAGGAGGAAGAAACCTGGCGAGGTGTGTCTGGGTTGTAGCTGTCACAGCTTGGAAGCGCTGGTTCTTTTTGTCTGAGGATCTCTGAGGAGCAGGAGCTCTGACTGCGTGTAGCATGCCCAGCAGACCGCTCTCTTGCAGCTGGTGAGACCAGGCAAGCAGAGGGAAAACTGCTCCAAAGGACCAACCCAAGTAAGACTTGGAGGTGGTGGAGATGTTCATTCTTATGGATAGCTGCCCCTTAACTTTTGTGGTCTGTGCATCAGCTGTTGGATTGTGACAAGCTTGATGAATGAGCTACAAGCGCAGACATTAAATAGCAAAGCATGCTGCAGCGAAAGTTGCAGAGGATGTTTGTAGAGCAGTAGATAAGCACTGAGCTTCCTGTGGTATAAAGATCGTTCCCCCCAGCTGCAGTTTGCAGCTTTTGTTTTCCCACAGCTGGAATTTGGTCATTCTCGTGAGATTTATTTGCTGTTCGAACAGCAGAGTGAATATACCTCGGGTCCAGAAAGAAAAGAGGAGTATCAAATGAAGCCTAAGAGCTGGCACTGCTTTTACGTATCTGTAGTCTCAGCCCTAGGAGCTGCAGATAGAAAACATGGATGATGTGAGGACAACATCTGGCTGAAGCTGAGGGTCAGGATGTACGATGGGGCCATTGCTGGCGGCATTGAAACTGTAGGAAGCAAATGTTGGCCCACAGCAAGCAAGTGGTGGCACAAGGCCAGAGGACAAGTAGGAATCCCTCATAGCAAAGTGGTGCTGGAAACTGGGATTTTGAGAAAAAAGAGGAGAAACAAATGGAAGGTGATGGACTTCTTCAAGCAGAGGAGAGAGGAGGGAGAGCACCCAGATGGGGAACTTCGCCCTGCGAGATGCAGAGAAGAGTGATTGTCATTATTGATCAGCAGGGAAAAAATTAATTAGTAATAGTCAAATTGGGTGAGTGATTTGGGGAATCATGTAGGGCTAATGTGGTTTGAAAGGGCGGTTGTGTTGACAATGCAGCTAAAGGTACTTGTGTATGAGCCTCTGAGTAGTACAGAAGTTTCAGGGTGCAGGCCTTGAGTTGAGCTCCATTGAAATAGCAGGAATCTTTCAGTAAACTTGAGGTGGCTAACTGCAGCAGCTTAGTACAAAAGTCCATCTTGTCATAGATGCTAACTTTGTGAAAATTTGGCATGAATGATGGGGAAAAGTCTCATTTTAGGTGAAAAGGGACAATTGATAATCCAATAGGCAGTAGCTGAACTTGAAAAAAAATCATCTCTGCCTCTGATTTCGTAAGATGCAGATTTGGAAGGCTGATGAAATTCTGGGCAGTGTCCCATTTAAGTTTCAAAACCTTCATCTTGCATTATTTTACAATGCAGTCTTAAGAAGCAGCAAGAAACAAGCGTGCAGTTTCTTTTTTCCTTAACTGTTAAGTGTTGTACATCAGAGTGATGGGCAGCTGTAATTTTATGCTGAGGTGCAGCCTGCTGTCTTGTTCAGTAGTACGTATTTAATTTATTTATTTTTTAACTGGGATAATGACTTAAATGGTGATACTTTATTTTAATGTGCTGTCACTTGTGTTTTAACATGTCGTCCATTTTCCTTCACTGAGTGGTGCTTTCTGTGTGCTTTTTTTCTTCAAGTGAGGGGATACAAGGTGCATTCCCGTGGGATCGTGCTATTTATCTGTTTGGACATTTACGTGTGTGTATTACAAACATAAATTTTAAAGGGAAAATAAATGGAGTCGTGTAGTAGAGTATTGGTATCAAATGGTGGCATTACAACCCTGTAAGTTTTGTTTGGCTGTTCTGAATATGCGTGTTCCATTAGCAAAAATATTGGTGGTCCATCCCAGGACTCAGGCTCAGGGTTGTATACCCAAAGTGGTGTTAAAAATGAGTTTGAATTCTGGAAAGTAGATTGTCTTGTCTCTGCAACTTGCACTTCCATAACTACTTTCATGCCGCAAGTTCTGTTTATCTGAGGCAGATGGTGGTGAGGTGCTGTGCAAAGGGAAGGAGGGTATTGTGCCATCGGGTTAAGGGTTAAAGAGGCATTTTAGCTTCAGGAGTTGGAAGCCACTAGTGTGGTTGCTTTTTTGCTTGGTTGGTTTGGGGCTTTTTTTAATCAGTTCACATCCTGGTGTCAAACATTTCTTCAAAGGAATGCATGAGTCTTGAGACACTGATGCTTTAAATGCTGTCATTCGATGAGTGGTCCTCACCACTTGTAGCGCTGGCAGCATCTCACTGAGAGAGCAGTAGTCCAAGTACCACGGGAAATACTTGCTTTATTTTTAACTTTTCACTGCTTGATGCATCCTTACAATATACCATGTGGCTTTAGACTTATTTTACAGAGCTAACGAGCAAAATAAAGCCTAGCAGTGTGTAAGATGATGAGGGAGCAAGCAAAAACCAGTGTTTGCTGTGCTGAGTCTTACCTGTGTTGCTTGGAATGCTACACAAGAAATAAAATAGTGCTTTCTGTGCTTCTGTTAATGTATTGCTGGCAGTCCCTGTCTGAAGAGGAGGCCCGTGCTCAGGCAGCGTGGTAGCTCAGCAGGGTAGGAGCGCCCCTGCTTTGGCTGGTGGGGTGCAGAGCGCTGCTTGCTGTTGAGGTGACCCATGTGGAGAGTTGGACTCGTGGATCCCAATGAGTCCGTTCTCTTGAGACACTCTGTGGTTCTCTGATGGAGCACAGACCTGTGTCAGCAGTAGGACGGGAGCTCAGTGAGAGGCAGCTCTGAACGGCCACTCGCTTGCCCTTGGTTTTGCAAAGTGGAGTTTTGCTCCACTCTGGGCCCGTCACTACATTACCAAAAGCCAAATGTTCCATGAGACTGCTAAGTTGATGTGGCCCATTGCAGGAAGAGGAGAATGGAGGCAGTCTGGATATGCTCTCCATTGGGAAATCGTGCTTTGCATGGGTGAAATAGCCTGCTTGAGTCACACAGGTCCCTTGGAGAGCAGTGGACCCGAGGCAGTGTGCGTCGCCTTTCTATGCAGATCCTTCTTTGTCATTGCTTTTGCAACTCTTATTTCACTTCTTGCTCTGGAAGATTGTTTAAAACTCAAGGTGGCTATTTCAGATGTAGGACTTTTCAAATCGGCTTCCCGGAACGTCTTCCCTTAAAACTTTTCAGATCTCAGAGTGTTCTCTCATCTCATGATTTAATTTTTTGTTAAAACCAAAAGCAGAGCTGTTAAACTCCGTGAGCGTTGTCCTCTTTGCTCCTTGCAGACTTTGTTTCCCCAGAGCATGCTTGCTTTCTTCCATCCGGGGAGCAGAGTGAAAGATGGACAAAAAAATTTGATCCTTCTTTTTCATAGGCTTGGACACAGGAGAGCTGACTTTGAGGGCTTTTATCAGTTCTTCTGGACCCTTGCATCCGTGTGAGTGGGTCTGGTTTAGTTTGCGCTCTGTCATGCTCATGGCATGGAGTAGCAGAGTCTCTTTCATGGATTCAAGATAAGGTGCAGCTTTTGATCACTCTCTCCCTTGAGAAGTGGTCTCTCTCTCCCCTCTCTTTCTCTCTCTCCCCTCTCTTTGTGTGATTTTAAGAAAGCGAGTCTGTCTTTTCAGATCTGTTTATTGTTATCTGATGGTTTTGTTGCACAAGATTCATACATATAATTTAGTGTTATGGGACCCAGCCTGGGATTTGGGAATCTCAGGCAGTCGAAGTACAGCAGCTTAGTTACACTTCACAGCATGACACTTAGGTTTGGTGTTTTGGAGCAAACTCACTCTGCTACCAGGAGACCCAGTAAAGTGGTGCATGTGTGGATTGTGGTATGCAAGTTAATTCCCTTTGAAATGCGGGTTGGGGGACCTGTGAACTTTAATACCTTTACTGTCTTCTTTCTTTTTAGGCAGTTCCTTGTATCAGTGATAGATTCATGCAAGGTATCCATAGTTTTGTACTGTTAGAATGTTCAAAAATCTTTGAAAGTCATTTGAAGTCATTTGAAAGGAATGCCTCAAGGTGTTCAGATTGCTGGTGTAAATTCCTCCAACTTTGCATGGCGATTTTATTTTTCTAATTAAAAACTCGGCCTTTGATTTGAGAGTGTCTATATCCGTGCATCAGATTATTGTACTGAATTGCCTAGAGTACTTGTGCTCTATGCCTCTTGTCAGCCAACCAAGAGCTTTTAAATGGAGCTGTCATTAGTAGTATTTAAAGGGGAAGTGATAAACAAGGAGTACCCTGTCGCACCAAAATGTACTAAGCTGCATCTGTCACGCTTCTCGCTTTGCTCAAAACCAAGAAAAGCTTGAGCAGCACTGAGGTGCTGTCTTGGGGATTTAAAAACGGTGTACACCTTGCCGTTTCCTTTCAATGCAATCACTGAGCTGAGGTGGACAGGGCTGTAAGACATCAGTGACTTTTTTGCTGTTGTTGTTTTCGTGTGTCTTGAAACATGGATGCGAATACATGGGTTTCTTGTCTTTCTCCACGTATCCAGCCCACGTGTCCAGCATTGCACTGCCACTGTTTTGCCCTTCTAAAATTCCACTCAGCCTGCGAATCTCGCACGGGTTCACTGTGCTGCTGAGAAAATCCCCTGAAAGAGGGGAACGTTGTGCATGAGCTGCTTGAACGGTCACTGCCTCAGAGAGCACAGATTTGTCACTTCCCACTGCCACGTGAGCCTTCATTCCGGGGAACGTTATCGGTAAATAACTCGTATCTTGTTTTTATCTTGTTTTTCTGTTTCAGTATGTATGACCAACTGCCCTACGCTGATTGTCATGGTGGGTCTGCCAGCAAGAGGAAAAACCTACATCTCGAAAAAGCTGACGCGCTACTTAAATTGGATTGGAGTGCCTACGAAAGGTGACGGACCTAATTTTGTTTGCGGGGCTGAGGTTTGGTGTTCTCTCAGCCTAATTCCCAATGATTCTGTTGCCCGGTTTGACTGTTGGCTACTTGGACTCCTCCTGCTTTGTTGATGTGTTTGTTGATTTTTGCAGCAATGGCATACACAGGTTCTCTGTTCTGTTCTGATGTTTGTCGATCATATTCTGGTGGCTGTTCATTTACCTCCATGTTGTAGCAGAGGGCTAAATCGACTTTGCCCTTATTCCTTAACACAAGTTCTTCAGCTGACTTTTTTTTTTCCCCTTCTCTGCATTTGGCTGAAAAGGGAGCGCCTTTGCGAGCGGAGCAGCAGTCAGCACTTCTGGGTTAAAGTTCTGGCTTCTCCATGTCCTTTGTGAACTTTGTGCAGTGTGTGATTTCCGTGTAACAGGTTGTTTTATTGTATTTGTGGAATAGATTACAGCTCTGTCTTTGAACGTTATTACCCTGAGGAACCAAACCAGCCACTCGTTATCACTCTCTTAAGGAATTTATACGTGTGTTTGGGGAGGAGAGGCTTAGACTAGTTATGCCAACAACGCATGCTGTTTCATTTGTGGTATCTTGCAGGCCCAGATCGATGAGTAACAAGACCTAAATCCATCTGAGGTTCTGAGCAGCTCTCTCTCCCTGCTTTCTCTGTACGTGTGTAGAAGACGCCGCCGTGTTTTAGCGTTCTGTGCAGAAATGGTAGCTTTACAGTTATGGCTAGTTAATTATTTAAATAACATTAAACTTATGAGAGCGTACTGAAGAATAGATGGTTGGCTATTCAGAGATGCATTTCTGAGTCATCCTAAGAAGTCCAGATGAAGAGCTCTGCCCTGTGTTTGAATTGCTGTTGGATTCTAGGACATAGATTTTGGAGTTGATGCTTTCTTAAACTGTTAGGAAGTTATCTAATGTGTTTTGTTTAATTGAGACATCATGGAGAAGGTTATATTAATTGAGAGTGGGAGTTTACAGAATTTTGATGATCACTTCTAGTAAGTTTTGACTTGTCACATCAGAGCACCCTTCTGGTGAGCAGCATCCGATTTTTAGGGACTTGAGTTTTGTCCATTAGGCCGCAATGGAATAGAGGTCTAAATATGTTAGCCTATATCCAAACTGATTTAAATGGGTGTTAGCTATATACATGCATGTATGTTAAATATACGTGTCGTGTGTGTCATAGTGTTGAGCAGTCTGCTGTGTGAACTTTGCAAAGCAGAAGCGTAGTACCAGGCAATGAGATATTGCCCACATCTGACTTGTGGTTGGTGGAATGTATCATGAGTACAGTAAGACAAGTAATGGTGGTCTGCTTCAGGTATAGGGAGAGTTCTGTGGGCTGTTGTAAGGTGCACATCAGAAAATGATTGTGCCTGTGCTTAACGAGCAATAGTTGTAGTGCTGCTGCCTAATTTTACAGAAGTATACAACATGAAATTGGTATCTGGGCTTCCAGCATAGGCTGCTGGTTCTGGTTTGCCTTTGTTAGAAGGGATGACTTTCAATAAAAACCACAGACCTTTGTTGTTTGTGTCATCGGTGGTATAATTTTCCTGAAGCTGAGATCAATTTAAGTTACCTCCCTGTGGCACTAGATGACACACTGCCTTCTGCTTCCAGTTGTTGGGACTCAATCAGTAAGTGACATGCAGTAACTGTCGAGTATTCCTAACATCTGTTATCCTTTGTCTCTTAATGCCTTGAAATTAGCATGTACTTAATACAGTAAGCATCCTTATCCTCTGAGACAGATGGTTAAAACTATTAGTTTATGTCAACCAGAGAAAAGACAAATGGTGTCTTTTTGTGTAATGGACTTTAAGCATGATGGGACGTTTAAGACCAGAAGGTGAAGGTAAATAGCCGAAGGTTTTGCTGTTTGAATATTTGAATAATTTATGCTGTTTGAATCTTTTAAGCCATCCGTTCTGTTTGTTCTTTTGTTCCTTCCAAAATCCTTTGTTGGTAAGAATTCGAAATGCTTAAAAATACAAAGGGCTTTTGTCTGGGCTTTGTGAAGGAAACGAGGTCAGGTAGCTGCCTGAACAGAGCTGTCTTTCAGTGTGATTTTTAGATGCTACCCTTTGGCAAGCTTTTCGGAATAGCTTTGGCTGTGTGGTGGTTGTGGTAGGAGTTATGCTGTAAATCTTCTCCTCCGAGGTGGATGCTGATGATAAGGATGAGAGGTTGGGATAGGATATCACTTTTGCCTTTGCTGTGCATCGCATTCTTGCAGTATCTATTATTTGATACTAGGTGCGTTATTTTTTTTTTTATTGTATAGGGCCGTGGCAACACTGGCCATCCAAACCTGGGTCTCCTGTTTTTCTTATAAGGAGTTGCTTTTTCTTGTAGCTGCTATGGCCAGTGTTCATTAAACCTGTGACAGAACGACCCAGTTTGTTCTGTAACCCATGTCATGCATCAACATTGTGGAATTCAAACAAAACTTAACTTTTGGGAGGGGATGAATTGTGTTTATTTCTTTGTCCTCCGTGCCCTGCCATCCAAACATTTATAAGCTTCAGTTAGGAAAACTTAAGGTTGAGCTCTTTCATCATGTGTCTTTCTTGCTCTTAACTTCATCCCAGTAATGATGTCTGTTATTTCTTTTCCTCTGTGTAGAAATAAAATCTGGCAAATACTGATACCCTGACAGCTTCTCAGACAGAATACTTGTTTGGTCTAATGTTAAACAAAAACGCTTTGCAGTTCAGCAGAGAAAACCTATAGGTCAGAAAACAAGTTAAACATTAATTGCACTTCAGAGACCTACTGGAAGAGCTGTTGAATGAAGTTAATGAGGGTACAGTGTCGTTGCCTGCTGTGTGACAAAACAGGGCTGCCTTGCCTTAATCCCACATCTGATACTGAGGCACATAGACACGCAGACCTTTGCCCAGATAAGGAACGGGTTTTTTTGACCACTCTTAGCAGATCGTAGTAAGATAAAAGGAACAGGAGTTCCTGTGAAGTAGTATGTACTGATCCTTAAGGAACAGAGCTATTTGAGCAGGGTTCTAAAACAAACAACAGAAACGCTGTGTGATATGTTGGCTTGAGTGTGCTAAATTATTTTATACTTGCAGGTAGTTTGATTTCAAAGCTGTCATAACATTGATCCTTGTTATGTGAATACTGTTAGCTCCCACTAACACTGTTTTCTTCTCGGCAGAATTTAATGTTGGTCAGTATCGTCGAGATCTGGTGAAAAAGTATAAATCTTTTGAATTCTTCCTGCCTGACAATGAAGAAGGGTTGAAAATCAGGAAGTAAGTTTTGAGTGTGTTTGTCTATACACAGCTGACTGTATTAAAATGGCGCCCTGTGTAATTTGCTCTTGGAGACTGCTTTGAGCTTCATTTTTGTATACCGAAGAAGACCTAGATATAATAGATGAGGAAAAGAACTCTAGAAGAGCTGGAAAGGTGATTTATTTAGGCTGCTTAGAATTTGGGGTATTATTTTTCTGAACTGCTTCAGCTGAAGCATCAAAATGTGGAGAAGGTAAATACTTAAATATGATTCTTTTGTCCTTTGGGCAGGCTGTTGTTTATACAGATATTCCAGCAAATTTTCACTCAAAACTAAAGGAGATTATTATTATTATTTACCTTTTTGTAAAGTACAAGCTACTGGGCATGACCTTTTTGCTGCATGATTCATATAATGCTGTTTCAGAGCTTTAGTGAGGATCATAAAAAGTCACACAGTTCCTTTTCTTTCTGGTTTGCACGCCATCATTTTTTTGCCGGCGTATTGTCACTATCCATTCAAGGAGTGACACACGAGTATTTTCTCCCTGAGGTTCTCTTTCTGCTCACCACGTGGGTGCATCGTGTACTTGATCTGTGCAGTGCCTCATTAAGTGCCGTGCTTTGCTGTTCTGATACTGTGCAGAGCAAGGTGAGCCAGGTGTGAACATCTGTGCCCAGACAAAACGCACAGGACTCCCCTGTTGCATGGAAAATCTCTGTTCTTCAGCTTAGAGGAAAGACCTTGGTAGAAATGGCAGATGGAGGGAAGGTCAGAGCGAGGGGGAGCCGCCTCTATTCTGGAATATCCAATAGGATGGTCTTCTGATTTTCTTCATTGTTCATTTTTCTGTGCAGTTAAGAGACTGCAGCATGAAATGTCAGAGAAAAGAAGTTCTAGAGGAATGGAAGTGGCATTCATTCAGACTGCTTAAAACACACTGTATTTTGTTCTTAATGATTTTGGTTCAAGCAACAAAAATGTCTGAACTTTCTTTTGTGGTTCCTCTTTGCTGTCCTCTTTCTCTTACCCCTCTTACCACTCCAGCAGCATTTGAGGACTGCTGACTGCTGAAGGAGAACGACTGGCATAAAAACCTCCAAACTGTTGGGGACCAAAGTGTAGCTGAGCAGTGCATTAGCCTTGCAAGCGCCTGCCTTTTGCTTAGAGGTAGAACAAAACCTTTCGTGTGCCTCCATGTCACCTGTTAGACTAAATGGTGGGGAATAGAACATGAAATGGACTGTGTGAGCTGATCTGCTTAGTCAGCAGTGAGTTGATATTTATTTAGCGAAGATTTGACAGATGAATTTCAGTACCAGACATCTGTTAACCATGCTAATGTGGAAATACTGTGAGGGTTGAGACATTTTAAGATAAAGCTGCGCATGCAGAATATAGTAAGGGAGAGAGATGCATTTCAGTCTGGAGGTCAAAATAGAGTACAAATGCATAGAAGAGCTGTTTAAATGGACAGATTCTTATGTTGGCACTTCAAAGAGATTGCAGTTCTTGGAAATAAATAGGGCTTCGCTTTGTGTATGAGTAAATAGTACATGTTCATACATGTTCATATTGCTGCACAGTATTATTTGTTAGGAATCATAATACATTTCAGAAATAACACTGACACTGGGGAAAATAGGAAAGTTGTGAATGAGTTTATCCTTGTCCAGATCTCACACGAGTGTGGAGTGTTGGCATTGGAGTTTTGTGGTGTTCGTGTCCTGGATAGTCTCCAGGACAGATCATACTGGGTTGGTGATTGCAGTAGGGGTTTTATTTTCTCTGCTAGGCACTAGCTTTGTTTCACTCCCTTTTTCAGACAGGTTTTTTGACATAAGCAATTTTGACACAGTAGGTAAAAAGAGAAGAAGTAGGTTAGTGAGACGTCCCTAGAATCATGGAATCACCAAGGTTGGAAAGGGCAAAGCCTCAAGATATATGGCTAAGGTTCATTTGCTTTTCTCTCTCTTTGAGAATCAGATTAAGAAGCTACTCTACGTTGGTCCCATCAGTGGCCCAGAGGAGCATGAGGCTTGCCTTTTTGTAGACAGCCATTTATCCTCACTGTAGCTTGGTTCGCCTCTCTTCATTTTTACCTGATTTTTTTCCATGTCTCTCGGGGTGACTGACTGGCAATACATGTTTTGAGAGAGATGAGCTGATGTTTCCAGGGCACTTTGATCACAAGGCGTAAGTGTGTTAATAAGATGACTTTTACTAGCATTTGAGATTCCTTCTCTTTCATTTTTAAGACAGTGTGCCTTAGCCGCGCTGAACGACGTCCGACAGTACCTCAGTGAAGAGAACGGGCACGTGGCTGTAAGTTTCTTGTTGAAGATGAATTCTTGAAATGTTTCTCTGCAAAACAGTGTCTGTCCTCTGGCAGCATGTTATCCCGGTATGTCTTTGGTATGTCGGATTTTCTTCCGTGGTGACTTGTGTGTTAGATCTGCTGCATTGCTGCAGTGAAAGGAGTACTAAAGTTGAGGGTGATGGTTACACTGAGCAATCACATTTGTGATTTGAGGGGTTAACTGGGGACACAGTTGTACTAAGAACTTTTTCTTAGTACTTTTTTTTTAATTTGCTAGTGTTTCAAGTGAAGGGTAAAGATTTGTTGAACAAAAAGCACCCTAGATATTGCTTGGCAGTGGTGTTATTGATACTGGAGCAACCTCTGAAGAGAGCAAGAAAAGCTCGAGGTACGTTATGGTATGTCTGAGTATGTGATGACAGAATGCAAACTGCAGGTTCTGCTGGGAGTATGAGGTAACCGGTGTGGTGAAACGCTGGTACGTTCAGAGCTAAAGGTATTTTTGTAGAAGAAAACCGCTGTGTTTTTCCTTATAATTAACAGGCAGGATTTAGTAGTCTCGCAGGTGTTCTGCTGTGTGATAATTCTACCCCAGCATTTTCAGTGACACTGATTTCAGCACCTATTTGTCTGGACTGCTGGGTTGGTACAACCTAATGCTGATACAGGCCAGGAGGGAGAGTTTGTCCTGTGTCTGTGTCTTACTGTCTGACCAGAGACTGCAAATTCAGAGATGTCTTTCTGTGTATGGCTGGAGGAAGTTTCTATGGAAATGTAGCATACGTCCATTTGGGATCTCCTCTGGTCAGACTGAGCACAACCTCGAATCAGATACTAAGTTTCTTTTCATGATTGTTTAGGTTTATTTGTTTTTTTTTTTTTTTCTGGGAATAGCAGTGTCTTGACTTAAAAGGCAGTGGATTGGAGGAAAGGGGAAGTGTTTTCATTGCTTTCCTTCGCACTGAGAGACTTTGAACCCTTGTTTTTATTGTCCCTGACACAGTGCTTTTCACAGGCTATCATGCTTTGTTAATTCCTCTCTCGCTCTTTCTCTGTAACTATTCCTAGGTCTTTGATGCTACCAACACCACACGAGAACGTAGAGAAACCATTTACAAGTTCGGTGAAGAAAATGGATATAAGGTGAGTCAAAAGCAGAAGAGCTCTGAGCAAATGCCTGGCCAAGCAGGGCAGTGACATTTTGCTCCCCTCGCCTTGTCTGTACTGAGTTAACAAGTGTACCAGGGCAAACAGAGTTGTTGCTAGATGCATGGTCAGTAGTGTGTTTTGTGTCCTCGAGCATTGTTTGTGATGCAAAGTCACCCCGTCTTCATTTTTCCTGTATTTAATGTTTGCGGTATGAGGAGCTAATCTCTGTAATGCTTTGCTTACATCATCCTGGATGTGTAATTCTCTGTGTACTGTTAGCAAGAACTATTTAAGCAGTGGTCCTTAGTGCGGGTCAGATTTTCCCTGCGGAAACACATAAGGAGATGTGTGTAGCTCTGTGTAAACCAAAGGCTTTCTGTGGCTTTCTGCCTTCTGTCTGGGGTTGATTTGTGTTTAGCTGTTCTCAAGTAATCTTCCCCTTGCTCTAACCTTGCATCTCCATATGCCTTTAAGACTGCCAAATACAAACCTCATGAGTGAAGCTGCTTCATTAATTGAAATGTTCCTACTTTATTCTTTCAGAAGCATTAGTAAATTTTTGCATGGCCGAACCTGCATTCTCCCCGTTTATTTCTCCCTCCTTCATCCTAAATTTTTTGTCATTCCAAAATTGTTTCACGTTGTTTTGGAAAACAGTGTAAAGCACAGTGCTTCAGGGAGCAACAAGCCAGCAGATCCTGCTGAGTAGGTCTGGAGAAACTGGATGCCTGAGTGAATGAAGGAAAGTCTAAGGCAGGCTCTGATAGAGAAGGGTTAGCATGGAAGTGGTCAGCCTGCTGACTGTACGTGTTGGTATCCAGAGGCATTTCAATTCATCTGCTTTCTTCCTTCTTTCTGTACACATGTCTTCCTGCTGGCATTGAAGACCTTTTTTGTGGAGTCAGTATGTGTCGATCCAGAGGTCATTGCTGCAAATATTGTGGTGAGTACAGGAAAGTTGGCTTTAACTACTTGAAATCATGAGATTTCAGAATATCTCAGGTTTTTTTTTTTTTAGAGGTACATTATGAGAACTTCCAATAGTGAAAACTGTTAGTTGCTATTAATGGAACACTTTGCATTTATTTTCTCATCCGCATGTTTAACTCAGAAGTTAAATTCTTCAAAAATTAGCTCTTAATTAGAATACACAGAGCAGTATTTTCCAGAAGAGGAGCTTTCGTGTTGTGTTCCTCGTCCCCCTGTTTGTTTAGACTTACTTTAAAAAGGCAGTGCTCTCTCGTTTTTGTTTTGAACAGCAAGTGAAGCTGGGTAGTCCTGACTATGTTGATTGTAGTAATGATGAAGCAACAGAAGATTTCATGAAAAGAATAGAGTGCTACAAGAACTCCTATGAGACGTTGGATGAAAATCTTGACAAGTAAGTGCTGCAGTAATACTGTCATCACAGCTGGGTTATATTAACGTGCGTCATTAGGGGATGGGTGATCCCATATTGGGGTTGAAGGCTTTCTAACCATGGATTTCATAGCTTGAGCTCTGTTTCTGCTGCTAAACTACAGACAGCTGACTCTGGAGGTGCAGCATGGAAGCTTGTGTGAGGGGTACCTGACTTAAGGAGTTCATTCTGGGATAGAGTCAACACTTCCTAAATTGTTCCAGATGAGCTGTAGTGATTTTTGTTGTTGTTGTTCATTTTCATTTTGCTTAGTGTTTGTTTTTTTAATGTATAGGGAGACCTGATTGATTTGTAAGCGTAACTCCGTTTGTTGATGTGGCAAGGATGTATTTTTATCACATCAGTCTTAAAAATGTAACTTCTAAATTTGTTTACACTTGAGAATATTCCTGTACATTCCTGTAGGCCTATGAGAAACTTTCATAACCTAGATCATTTGCTCTCTTGCTAAAGCATTCTGTTTATTTTTCATTAACTTTTGGTGACTGAAAGTAAGATAGAGATGAATCAAGTGAGAAGGAAACCAGGATTTTGTTCTGGTTTGCATGCATACCGAGGCTCCTGGTTTGTTTCAGGATCAGGGCTATAAAGAAGGCTGAGCTTCACTTTAATGTAATTGAGCGTAAGCAATGTAAAGCTGATGCAGTCAGATCAGCTCATGCATGAAGTATCTGTGGTGGACCTAGTGATTGCGCCCACGTGGAACCGTAATGATTAACTTCACAGAACACAACTGAAGACAAGATGATGGTACCTGCTTCTCGTTACCTCCATTTGGTTTTATTATAGATTTTCCTGTTTTATTATGGTGCCTGAAGAAAACAGTGGTGGTTATTTTCAGTTTGTTAGACTTTCATTGTCCTTTATAGATGCTACTCTGAGATGAGGAAAGTTAAGGAGGAGTGAAAACTGAAATTATAACCTCTCTGGTGCAGGGAGAGTAGAATTCATCTTGTACTTCCAATGACTACGTTGCTTCTGTCACCATTGGAGGATTAGCCTGTAGTACTAGTGCATATTCCAGGGGTCATTGAGGGTTTGTCCATTGCTGTGGCTCATTCCCCCTTTGTTTTATACTACTAGAAACTATGTGGGATCTTATTTTATTTTTTGTTGTTGTTTGCTCATGGAAGGGATCTTTCTTATATTAAAATTATGGATGTTGGAAGGAGTTACCTTGTGAACAGAGTAATGGATCACATCCAGAGCCGAATTGTCTACTACCTCATGAACATCCATGTGACGCCTCGGTCAATCTACCTCTGTCGACATGGAGAAAGTGAACTCAATCTGAAAGGGAGAATAGGAGGGGATCCTGGACTGTCTGTCAGGGGTAAAGAAGTAAGTCTCTCCAGAACAAGCATGGCTTTGGGGTTTATTTATATCTGTGCATGTGTATGCAGTTTGTGCTGCATAATTACAGCTTTCTGCCTCTACACCCTTTTAACATCTTAAAGGATTTCTTAGCTGTGGATGTGAGTAGTGGAAACTGAGTGAATACACTTTGTGTGTTGTGATTCCGTAGAAGCTCTTTTATCTGTTATTGATTGAAATTTCTGTTTATCCTAGGGCACAAAGCAGTTGTCAGGGAGGCTTCAATTTTAATGCATTTTTGTAAAATCCTAACTAGTTGACTATCCTGTAAAGTTCACAAGTTATAAATGAAGGGAAAACTCCTAAAGATAGAAGTGGGAATGGCAGAATACGTGTCTTCCTTTTCCTCCTCTCCTTCCCTCCAGTGTTCCCTTGACTTAGTAGAGCGTGCTTGTAGCAGAAGCCTTGACAGAGCCATGTGGCAAAGTTATAATGAGTTTGCAGAGGCTAAAGCTTGCGGCTTCCAAATTGACACAGTATGTTGCTTCTGAGCCCTCATCCAGTGTTTCATGGCTTTTCTTTCAGTTTGCCAAGAGCTTGGCACAGTTTATTAATGAGCAAAACATCAAGGATCTGAAGGTTTGGACCAGTCAGATGAAAAGGACGATTCAGACCGCTGAAGCTTTGGGAGTGCCTTATGAGCAGTGGAAGGTTTTGAATGAGATAGATGCAGTAAGTTCTTCTCTAAACGTCTGAAACGTTGCTTTGTTTGCTGGGGATGCAGAAAACATGTCATTTTGTAATGACATGCCTCCTATGTGGTAGAAAGTCACCTAAGCAGTGGATCCGGAGACTAGAAAATTGTGATTCATTTTTGTAAAATGTTTTATTAAAATCTAAGAATTACTAACTTAAGAATTGTCATAGTTCTGCTTTGTTTTTCCCAGTAAACTGTTCCTCAGGAGAAGAAACAATGCCAAGAAATTGTTAGTAGGTGGGGGCTGGAGGGGAGAGGAAAAAAAGAAAAAAGCATTGCTAGTTGGGACTTTCCAGCTGCACCTGTAACATACAGAGAGAGTCGCTGTAGGTAACATGGCTCATACAGTGACCTTGCTTGCCAATAGATGTAGCTTAACTCATGGTGACTTAGTGATTCATGTAGTAATTTAGCGATTCATTCTACCAATGTCTGGGTCCAGCAGAGTGTCCTGTTCATTATGCCTAGAGATTCTGTCTCTGAAGTGTCAGAGTTTAAAAGAAAATAATTTGTTAAGTTACATTTACACCTGTTTTTTACTATTAAGTGATATCTGCTTTTTGCACTGTTGGGAATAGGCACGTTGTCATTATTCTTATTACCTGTAGGGAGTGTGTGAAGAAATGACATATGAAGAAATACAGGAGAATTACCCTCTTGAATTTGCACTGAGAGACCAAGACAAATACAGATACAGATACCCTAAAGGAGAGGTATGCTGTTTTTTTTTTCTCCCAAGGTGACTGACTTCCTTGTTGACTTTCATACAGGCATGCTGACTTTATTAAAGCATTTTTCTTTCCTAAAAATGTTGTGCTTTTCTCCAGTGGAAGGCACACAGGAACTTGTAAGGACCGAGCCCAGGCCATTCCATTTGATTCAGAGCTTGAAAAAATAAGAGATTTAGAAAAACAGTTGAGGTATTTGATTTTGTAAGCATTGATTTGATGCTGGTCCAGCAGTGATGTAACAGGAAAAATGATTGCAAGGCTTCAGCATATTGTCCATGCAAACGTGCTGTCAAGATTGCCTTTATCTCTATTCATCGCTGTTGTCGATAGTGGTTATTTTGCATTCAGTTCTCAATGAAGAGCTATGGAAATCTATGGCCATATTGGTCTTTCACTTCAATGATCTCCTTGCCTCTGGGAAAATAACGTGCTGGCAGCTTTTCTAAGGCAAAGCCATTACAGTAGAGCAATTACCAGGTGCCACATGGCCTGTGTGCTGGTGCTGAGGGCTTAGGATTCAGGGCAGGTGGGTAATTGCAGCAGCTGCTCTGCACCCTCAGTAATAACGAGGAACTGGAGTTCTGAGGTCTTCTTTCCCCAGCAGTCAAATGTAATCACTGTGATAAGAGCAGACTTCTTGCAGGTGTGACCTGCATCTTACTAATGAAGCAGTCATTAAGCTGCAAAGTTCTGGTAAGCCATTTGAATGAGAAACATTTGTTTTGCTGATGGAATCCTCCTCTAGGATGAGGGGTCTCTGTGTTTGTCACAAGCAGCTTCTTTGCAGGCAGTGCCAGTTGTGGTACAAGACTTCTTGGATCTGGACATTTGTAGATGTTCTGAATTAAATTGTAGGGATTTTGTGGAAATTCTTGAATGTAGTGACTAATTTAATAAAGCTCTTCCACAAAGGAGGTTTTTTTTATAAGTCTACTCTTTGGTATAGGGAAGATCTAATTGGTGGTTTTTAATATAAGGGAAATTATTACTCCAACGGTTGCCGGTGTCCCAATATCCCATTACTCATCTTTTAAATATTAAGGTATCCGCTGTATATATGTTAAGAGTTTTCCTCTTTCAGTGTTCTGTTATTTTTTTCCCTTCCTGCCCCATTTCTTTTCCAGTCCTATGAAGACCTTGTTCAGAGGCTGGAGCCAGTAATTATGGAGCTTGAAAGGCAGGAAAACGTGCTTGTCATATGTCACCAAGCTGTCATGCGCTGTTTGCTCGCATATTTTCTGGACAAGCCTGCAGGTAAGTTTTCCTTCAAATGTTCCAAGTGTTCTACTTTACTAAGATATTCTGAAAATCTACTGATAAAGGTTCAAAACGGCGTCTTCAACTGCCCTCTGATGGCACAGGAGCTTGTACTGGGCAAATACATGTTTTCATATTTGATCTATTCATATAATTTGATAGGTGATTTTATTGAGCTACTTCTCACCTGAAATGCTGTAATATTTGTTATTCTCTTCTGTTTTAATAGCATATCTGTTGTATTCAAGGAATAAAATAGGTGCATTGTCAGACTTCTTAGCGATTGGTGTGGCACTTAATAGAAGAGCTGAAATGTTTGTTATCTGTATGTCATGTGTAATTCAATGTTTGATTTCTCAGAACAACTGCCTTACCTGAAATGCCCGCTGCATACTGTCTTAAAGCTAACTCCAGTGGCTTATGGTAAGTAGTGCTTCCAAAAAGTCCAAACACAGTGTTACTAAGGTCTGTATCACCTGTAAGGGCTGTGCAGTATTTAACTTAAAATGTTTATTTTAGTATAAAAGAGAATGAAACAGGCTTGACTTTGCATGTATGTCCATACAGCCTTGTTAGAATCCATGAATCCTTTGGTTTCTGTTTGCTTTGTGTTAAGCTAGAAAATGTGGTTTCTATTGTGGAGAGCCTGAAACTGCCAGTGATTGAAACTGCTAATGGACAGTTTTCTTGAGTATTTGGTTTATGTGGTACTTGTCTAATTTTTCTGGCAAACTCCTGCCACTTTGCTCCAATCCAGTAAGATCTCAGTATTTATGGATGTGTTTGAGGGTCTTCCTCATGAGAAGACAAGCGAATTTAATTACGTGTAGGTTTACCATCTTATCTTTACCCTTCGAATAATTTTGCTCTGTTTTTCTGAAATATTTGTTCCTGAGCCTTCACACCGCCGCATGAACTTTGCTCCTTTGTTTTTGCTGGCATATTTGTCAGCAGCTGTTCTTAGTGCTGAGCTCAGGAGCTTTCGCTGGGATTTGTTGCTAGCTTGTAGAGCTCAGGGTGTGGGTTCCAGCGTGTACTTCTTACTGGTTTTAGGCTGATAGCTAATTACATTTCATGTACTTTTCCACCCCAGCTTAGCACATGTTTGCTGTAAAGTTTCTTTAAGAGGTGGCTTAATTGTATCTTCTGATACCTAATCACAGATCAGAAGATTACAGACCAAGAGGAGTAACTGCAGAGTTCACCCAGGAAACAGATTGCTGAAGAAAGTTGAGTTATTCTTGAAAAGTCAAAGCTGCCTTTAATTATCAGCATCCAACAATAGCAGTGTAGAACCATACTTTGGTTTGGTTTTACATTCAGATAAAGTGGAGGCAAAGTAACTAGCTGTTACGCTGGGAGGCGTCAGAAGAGATTTTTGTCACGGAATTGTGGTTATCCCCTGCAGTAAGTGCTGTGGTGACATCTGGTGTTCCCAACCTTGCATGACAAGCTGGAGCTCAGAAAATCGAGTTGTAGAATGAGAACAATAAGAACGAGAACTTTTTTAAGATAAGGTCAGTTTTTCCACAGTGAGGGTTTGTGTGGTGGTGGTGTTGCTGCTGTGGTTTGGTTTTGGTTTGTTTGTTTTTGCGGGAAGTTTGGTGACTTTGTTGGCAAGCTTTATGATGGCGTGTGTGTTCTCATAGAATCACAGGATGGTTTGGGTTGGAAGGGACCTTTAAGATCACCTAGTTCCAACCCCCGCTATAAACAGGGACACCTCCCTGAAGACCAGGTTGCTCACAGCCCCACCCAGCCTGCCCTTGAATGCTTCCAGGGAGGGGGCACCCACGGCCTCGCTGGGCGGCAATGTTTACTGGCATACCAGTGGAGGAAGGAGAAGTGGTGTGAAGGGCTATCCTTGACCTTTTGCCTTCAGTGGAAGAAGGATTAGGACGTTTCGGTCACCCTGCTTCCTAAAATTTGACCATCTCAAAATACGAGGGCTGTGTGAAATACGTACGCACCACCACCTCTATAGAATTATTTCAAGCTGAGGCCTCCTTGTGGGGGCAGGCCGTGTGGTCGGATGTGGTGTGTCCCACTCCTTCCAGCTAACTGCATTCTGGGGAAGCATCTCCCTTCGGGGATTGCTCTTCGTGGTGTCTGATCTTTAGAAGGGGAACTGTTGTGGCCTGACAGCTGGATATTACTCAACAGTCCGGTGAGCACAGTGTATCTACAGAGGGGCTGAGGGATAGGCAGATGGTTTGTGTGGGAGCACACAGGAGAGAGAAGCTGCACCGTGCTGTAGGTTTGAACCTCCACATCAGTAATTAAAAACAAGTTAGGGATATGCATGTCAGCAATTAACTGCAGAAAAACTCATGTGCTTCTGGTTTCTATTGCCTGCAGGATAATTTTTTTCAGGGACTGATCTCAGTTCTGTGTAAGCAGTCCTTAGCAATGGCCAGCATCAGAGATCAGAGCATTCTTCTGTTTGCTTGCAGGGATTGTGTGCGTAGATCTATGAACAGAAGGACGACGAGGGTACTCTCCCAGTATGAGAAGTGCACTTTTCCCCCCTAAATTTTTTTTTCTTATCTGATACTTCCCTGAATGTTGACCTTCCTGCGGTGTTTGCTGACAACATTCATGACAAATGAGGCTTCTCAGACTCAGCTTCCCAGGGAAAGGCAAATACTTGCCGTATTTCTTTGTATTATTCTTTTGAAAGTGCAATGGCTTTCTAAGGAAAGGCCAAAGTCACCTTTCTGTGGCATGCAAAAAGCTTATGGAGCGTTACAAATTTAGGAAATAAGTGAACAGGAACCTCTGAAAACTTAATTTGTTGTTTGTGGTAGATGCTGGACTGTGTTATGTATAGTATGTCAGAGGAACGTCACCGTGCTGTGTTGGGTGGCTGTATAAACGTGCTGGTGTGAGATCTGTGTTTGGCAATTCAATGTTGTTTCAAATGGCATACCCACAGTGTATTGAGTAATTATAATTTGCTAAGTGGGTCAGCTTGTGCTACCCAAGTAACACGTAGTTGTCTCTTCTGATCATTCAATTTTTATTCTCTGGAATTTTCCTTTTTTTTTTTTTCTTTTTTGTGAAGAGAAATAGAGGAAATTCCCCTCCAGAAGTCAACCTCCACCTCAGTGGTTCTTGGAAGTTTAGGTTCTGCTTTGCACACATAGAGGAATGGGGGTTACTAATGACATGAAGTGGAATCACTTCCATGTTTTAAAAAATGAGCAGTATTCGTCTTGAGTACTATAGTGCAATTCTAGTAAGTCTGTGATGCTTAAACATGACACAAAATTACAAGGATCTTCTTGACTGGATGCCTTTGTGTGTGTTGGAAGATGAGAATTTGTATTAAAAAAAAAAATAATGATAAAGCAATGGTGAGACTTGAAGATGGATTATCAGATTGAGAACTGCATTTGTCCTGGTGGAATGCATTCATTTCAGTAGCTTTAGCTGTTCAGAATGTGGGGAACTCTGGAATGAATCAGAAGAGGGAAGTGATTAAGCTTCACAAACTCAAAATTAGAATCATAGAAACACAGATCAGATTGCATCCTTACCATGACTTCAATGACTTCATTTTTTCAAGGAGCCCAATTCTAAAAATGTGTTTTCTATCAACAGGATGTAAAGTAGAATCTATATTTCTGAATGTTGAAGCAGTAAACACGCACAGAGATAAACCCGAGGTAAGAATTTTTTTTTTTTGAATGGGAGAGCTTGACGTAACGTACTAATCTTGGCTGATTTCCGTGTCCTTGTGGTTAGACAGCAGTTACAAAATCACTTCTATATTTAATCTTGCATATCAAGCTTTTTAAGGGTGGAAAAATCCTTTTACTGAGCACAGTATCAATCAAAAACTGTATGAAGTTCTTCCAGGCGTTGTCATTCAGAGTAAGTAGAGCGTGGACACAAAATACGCTGTTATGAATGCCATACTTATTTTGGAGAGAGTCAATAATGAAGTGATAATCCTCTTCTGAGACATCAGAGTCATGGGCTGTTTCATCACCGTGACCCATGCTGTGTACTTTGCAGAGCATAATGATGGTGCTGCGGTGAGTCTCAGGATACAGCAAAAGAAAGGGGAAGGGGAATTGAGTGCACTTGGAAAATCTCAGTGGAGATTGAATGGCAGCCTGTGAGAATTCGTGCTCTCCCTGTGTCAGGCATGTGGGCCTCTGTGTTCTGAGGCACTGACGTGTACTTAGCTTGGTTATGCTGCTTGTACAGACAGAATAGTTCCTTTGAAAGGGACTTTGAAAGATTATGTAGTCCAACTCTCCCGTTGCTGCATTACGGAAGTTACATACAGTGTGTCACGATTAAAATGTTGTGGTTCCCTTGTAGGTCCTCGTGCTGATGCCACTGAGTATGGCAGTGGTTCCTTGCTGAGGCAATGCACCATGCCTGCTAGTGAATTAAAAGTCGGTTTGATAATGTGTGATAATGCTGTGGTGGTTTTCAGAACAATGGCTTATAGTGAAAAGGAGTGTAAAGATAAATGTGTGCAGACACAAGTCAAAATACTTCACTTACGTGAGGGTACGCGTGTGTGGCAGTGGTACAGAAGTGTTGGAAGAGTCTGCAAAGATGTTTTAATGACTCAGGCACTGTGAGTTCTGGAAATACTGACATCTGGCCATTCACAGTCGCTTCCATCAGATAAGTTGCATTTCCTTTCTTCCTTCTCTTTCCTCATTTATCTTTGTGCTTTACCACTTCTGTGTCTTAGTTCAGCTTGTTAGGTTCAGGAAATCCATTCTCATTCCATGGTGCCTTAAAGCATGGCGAGAGTAAGTGAAGATGTCTTAGACCAAGTGTTAATGTTATATGTCCTGAATTAAGTAGGTCAATTTAACGTCTGCAGTTTGTCTCATTAAATACTGGTGCTGAATTTACAGCTTGCTGAAGTTCCTTGGGAATTACTGTTGGAAATACCACTTCTTTAACCAAAGGTGTTAATTTAGGAGGAAAGCTGTATAAGTGGTTGGCAGTGGTGGTGAGCATTTCAGGTGCAGGCAGTGGGCTTGCTGTCTGGACACAAACACACAAAGCTGTTCGGTTTAGAACAAAAATAGATCGATACAACAAACAAGGAAAAGAGCAGAGCTGTTTTTATGGAAGAGCTCTGAACACTCTTGTCCCTGCCCCACAGGGAACCCCAATCTGGTGAAATACTGGTGATGATCCGTTGTTTGTTAGTGTAGCTGGTAAAGGGCTGAGCTGGTCCTGTCTGCATTTGGATGTTGCTCCGAGGGCTGTGGATGTTTCCAAAGCTTTCGTCTACATAACCTACAGAAATGCTAATTGTTTCTGTTCAGTAGAGTATTTGAAAAATTCATTTAAGTCAAAGCATTTAATTAAGCATCGTGTCACAGATATCAATGCCACTAAACAAAGAGACCATGATGAAGAATTGCCTACTGTGCTGTTCCGTGCCCCCACGAGGAATTTGTGGCCCCGCCTGCAGGACAGTGCGCTCCTTATCTTCTGCAGCTGCAGAGATGTACTTTTGCACTGCTGCTAAGTACTGGAGTATTTGTTTATAGTGTCTGTAAACCTCATTGTGTGTGGGTGATTTGTCTCAAGTGGACTGAAGCCCTGTGTTTGTCGGCATTGCAGTGGCTGAAGTGGCTGACCTTCTCAGATGAAGGAGTCCAGCCTTTGCACTGAACACAAATCAGGGGCATTGCTTGAGCTATTGCCTGGCTCCTCTTTTTGGGTCAGAAAACAAGCACTGGGGTAAAACGTCTGCTTTGTGCTTCTGCCGTAGGTGATGAGCGACAGATAGGAACACTTCTTCTAGCAAGAAATCCAAATCCCCTTTTTCCTTTGTTTTTTTGAGGGAGGAGGTGAGGTGTCTACTATTGACTCTGCTTAGCACAGGGTCAAAGGGATAAAGCCTGAAGAATGTGTTAGGAGAACTGGCAAGGTGCTGTTGTTAAACGGGCCACGTTTTTAATGCATGTGTGAGAAATACCTTCAGCACAGTTCCTCGTGGTCTGTGTTCTTGTCTGAAGGGAGAGCACCTCCTGCACGGTCTCTGGGACTCTGATGGAGCAGTGCCATGGCAGGCCGGGTGCCTGAGGCTTGTTCAGCAGTCAGCACCGTGCTTCCTCGCATAGTGGGTAGGGGAAGGTACATGAGATTGGTGGTTCTGTTGGTCTTACTGCCGCATGATAAATGTTCTCCTCCATATTTGTGTTGCTGTACAGAACGTAGACATTTCCCGACCTCCTGAGGAAGCCCTTGTAACGGTCCCTGCTCATCAGTGAAGGCCGTGTCCTGACCAGCTATCCAACCTGGGGTGCCATTTTCATCGACTGCTTCAAAATAAATTGGAATACTAATCATTCCAATCACCTTGAAATAAGAAATAATGATGTAAAAACAAAACGCCAAAGCCAACAACTCAAAACCCGGAGTAGATCTTTGTACAGTGCACGGCTTGAGAGAATGATCACAATAAAACTGTACTGCCCTGCTTTGTTTATTGCAGATGAGTTGTTGAACAGCAATCAGCCGTTGCTGGAACACCGTTCTTATAAATTGCTGTAACTTAAAGATGCTGCAGGATTGATTCTCAAAGCTGTTGAGCTATTATAACAGCCTGCAAGCATTTAATGTCAGCTGAAGCGGGCTTGTCTATGGGAGCTGTGAAGCACATCATGATAAGAAGTTTGTTCTCTAGGCACCGCCGTTATCGGTTCCGGTGCCCTTGGGAGCGATTGGAGTGCTCTGTTGCAGCAAACAACAATCTGTAGTTGCTGTGCAGCCTTAATCCTGCTGATCCGTAGCGCTGGAGCTCTGCGTGCGCTCATCAGCGGCGAGCTGCCGGGGAGAGCGGAGCAAGTGATGCCACAACTGCTAGTGAAGTACAGGAACGTGGCTAAGTGTTTTCAGTATGCAGCTTCCCGTAGCAGCTGTTGGGCATTAACCGCCCTTCGGAGCAGAAGTGCCTTTCCATTTCCTTTCAGTGAGATGGTACTTGTTCTGCTGAAGTGCATGGGCCGGGTGAGTGCCCGGCGCTGCCTCGCTGGCTCTGGGGAGGACTCGGGTTAGTCTCAGTGCTGGGAGAGGCGCTGAGTGATGCGGGGAGCGGAAGGCGGTTATTTGCTGGTCAGGCTGTGGCTTGCCTTGCAAGGCATGGAAGCAGGAGGCTTTTCCTCCTCCAGTAGGAGCCCGGTCTCAGAACAGCAGGGCGTGCATCCTAAACCTGGTTACAGCAAAAGCTCTCCCATGCTGGAGAGACCCGGCTTGTTCGCAGCGTGCTGTCCCGCCTTGGCCCAGCCCTGCGGTGCGCGGTGGGCAGAGCGTGGAGGACTGAAGCAGCTCTGTGTGGTGCCGGGTCTGGGGACGGTGGTAAACCCCGTGTCCTTGAGCTGGCTCCTGAAGGGGAAGCTTTGTCTGGAGAGTAAGTGAGAGCGGCGTGCTGCGGGACACTTCTGGCTGCGGGGAGGTTTCTCAGACATGTTTTTCCAAACTTGGGATTTTGAGGGGGGGGAAAGCATTGTGCGTTTGCACTTCTAAAGTTACACTGCAGTTTTCTGAGGTTTATAGCACTCAGGAATGTGTAACGTAACTGAAGAGCCTCCTGGCCAGAGGGCTCCTGCTCTCCCAGCTCAGGCAGAGCAGCGTGGGCTGGGGGACCCAGAATCCTCCTCAGTGTTGTGACCGTGATGTGAGAGTTGTTGTCACCTCTCAGGGTTTGTACGAAGGAAATACTGCGCAGTTCTAAGCTGAACACATGGAAAAAATCTGTGCAGGCTTCTGTTGCGGAAAAACAGAGTTTTGTGGATGTACAGAATGGGGTGACATGGGATTTAAAAGCAGTTTTGCCCTCTGGGGGGATCTCCCATTACAGCAGAATTGCCTGGTAGCTTCCCTGGGTGATTTTCTTGGCCTGGTGCTGGAGGGGAGGTGGCGGTGACAGGTCTCTGTGCAGCAACCCGGGAGGAAGCTGGCTGAGAGGAAGCCTTCCTTTGCATTGTGCTCTTCATCTCTCTGTTGGTGTGCCTGTTCTTCAGCTGTGGGTGATCCTTACTAGCTTCATATGCCTCAGCATTCTTCCTGGCTCCTGTGCGGTTCAGAACCTTCTTCCCCAGCTGAGCCTTTTAAGCGAAGTCTTCCAGCTTTGTTGTGAAGATCACGCACAGAGAAACAAAGCTAAGAACTAAAATGGCATCTGTCTGTGTAGGAAACACACAGCACTTGTGTCTGGGGGAGGCACTGCCACCGGCACACCTGGGGGAGCCCAGGCAGCACAGCAGTGTGAGTAGGAGCAGCAGATGCCCGGCTTCAGGTGCTATTTCTGTGGGCCCTCTGCAGCTTTGGAACATGACAGCTATCAGCTGGCACCATCCAGCACATCCTATTTAAAACTCAGTGAAGTCAAGGTTTCTGAGACCGCGTAAAATATCAGTAAAGAAGATAGAAGCTCAAATGACCAGAGGAGGTACAGTACCGTTCCATTGCATGCCTTTATTTCCCAGTGCCCGTGGTTGTTCTGGCAGTGAGAATGGTCCCAGCTGCTGTAATCAAATCTAATGTGATTGCTATGAGCAGAAATTCATTTACCATTAAGGGGATGGTAGTCTCTTTCTAGTCTTCCAGCTATGTGTCTCATTTGTCTGATAAGCCCTAGGGTTTATTTATTAGGCTTTGTGGTGTTTCTTCCATGTGGCAGTTCATCGTGCTTTGCATCTACAGCCTTTTCCCCTTCACCTTTGTTCAGACTGAAGGAATTACTGCTTTCAGCTTTGCATATGGATATTCCCTCTGCCTTAGCTGCTGGGATGCACTTTTTGCCTGGCAGGCCTTATTTCAGTTAAGGAGAGGTGGCTGTTCCTTGTCTTGGCCACGTTGTTTCCTCTTAGTTTCACGCTGTAGCTCCTTATTGCTCTTCATTTCCAGTACCTCCGGATTCCTGCATATTGATGCTCCATTTCAAGCTCCGTTTAATCTTCTTTGAATCGACAGCAGACGCTTAGCTTAGGAGATGTTAGCCAATCTTCTTGCATTGCCTGTGGAGACATCTCCACATTCTCGAGGAGTTTTTGGGTATGTTGCATCAGTTCCTAAGAAAATACAGACAAATGAGGCAAATGCCAGCACAGTGGGTGTCTCTGTTGTGGTCAGAGCAACTCGCTTTGCCAGGTCCTCATGCTCCTGGATGTCAGCGTCATCTTTTTGTCTCTGGAAGGAAAGCTGCCCTGCAGGAGCATCTTCCTGGAACAGGAGTGTTGTTTTCTTCCTCAGAGAGAGCAGTTGGAGAGTGGGGTGGGCAGCACTCGTGTGCCCGCGCTGTGGTTGTGGCTGGTGCCGACGTACCCTGAGGGTGGAAGACAGGTGAGAAAAGAAAGGGCTGACATTGGCACAGGAGCATCAGTAAGGGCAGACACGATGTGGACACGCTTGATCCCCCACATCCAGGCAAGTACTGCTTGTTCATTCCTTGTTTTCTTAAGGAGTGACTGAACGTCCTGGAAGCAGGGGCTGGGGCTGGCTCGCTTTGTGTGTAGGTGTGTCCTGGCTGATGGAGCGGCCCATGGTCTGTGCGAGGGTCTCCTTTTCCTCCAGCTGGACTGGACAGATGTGCGTGAAAGGAAAACTCCAAGCAGCAGGGCTATAAAACCGTGGGAATGTTATCTGATACGTGTATGAGATCTGCCAACACGCCTGGAAGTCCCACACTTCACATTACCAGCCCTTCAGGGAGACATTCAGTCTGCCCAGTGACTTTGCTGCCTGCCGGGATCAGAACTGGCTTTCTAGCTGCGGTGTTAAGGAGTCAGTTCCTGAGGCATGCTAGACACAAAGGAGAGGTGACTTTCCCTCCATCCCAATTTTGTCCCTTTTTGTGTGGTTGATGATCTTTGCTGTATGTGGTGTTACTTTCCTCTTGCACTACGTGTGTGTCTGAAAGGCTAGAAGTAAGTGATCGGTGGTTAAACACACTGGTTGGAATTAAAATAAATAAATAAATAAATAAAAAAGCAATGTGACATGAATATAGTGTGGAGAAACCAGCTGTCCAAAACCAGTCGTCCCACGGGGGGTGGTGTAACGTGCGCCAATGAGATGCTGTCCGAGTGTCCCTGCCAAGCTCTGGGCTTCTGGTTTCTGTTCCCAGGCTGGGACCTCTCCTTCTGCTTTACGAGATGCGCTGAGGAAATGAGCATCAGAACTTGCACAATGTCTGTCTTGTGTAATCACCGTGAGCTGAACAAAGCTATGGCCAATGGTGTGACTCATGCCTTCAAGTACTTTCTGTCTTTAAATTTGCAGAATGTAGGCGTGGACCGGTCGAGAGAAGAAGCCTTGAGGACAGTACCCAACCACCTATAGCTGCGGCTCCGGAGGCAGCAGCCCTTCCTCCAGCGCCCGAGCACGGAGCAGCAGCTCGGGCCCTTGAGAACAGAGAAGGCGTCACTTGGGTGCTTGGCCGAGCACACCTCCCCTCCACCTCCAGACATTTGGAATGTGATTCAGCTTCTTTGGAGGAATGCTGTGGTTGTGGTTAACTCCCGGTGCCAAAAGGTATCGGTTAAAAAAAAAAAAAATAATCATGGCAGCAGAGTCAAGTTGGTTTTAGACTTCTGTATGTAAAGTTGCGCTGTTTCAGTGGCTTTTAGTGTTCATCTGTGGATTCTGTAAGATGGTTAATTGCCCATGTCAATTTTACTGTCAGATTTTAACTAGACTTTGCTTTCTTCAAGTGTTTTTCTAAGAATTTCTCTTATTTCTACTGTGAATGATTGCCTAGAGTTATGTGGAGGCTTAATTAACGCAAAGGGAATCCTGCATTTAGAGCATTGGAGGCTTCATGATGCAAAACTACTTCAAGTTGGAAAGCTCATCAGCTGCGCTAGCTTCTGTCTCTCACTGTGATCTTGGGTTTGCCAAAAACCACTTAAGTTGTTAGGAGAGGGGGAGACTTTCCCCTTGGAAAACAAAATGGTTCCAACGAGACTTTGCCACCTGACAGATTCTGCTGCTCGATGGGGATTGTAGTGTTTTCCAGGGGCTGGCTGTAGCGCGGATCACAGTGGAGGGCAGAGCTTGAAGCGATGGCTGTGGGATGCGAGTGTGCGTGTGAGCCAGCAGCCAGGGGAGGCAGAGCAGCGCCTGGTGTGTGCTGCGGCCACGGGACGGGCCTGGCAGCTGTTCTGGGGGAAGGGCTCAGGCTGTAGAGGCTGGAGAAACTGCTTCTCTTTTTAGCACTGTGATTTTTAGGCAGTTTTGGGATGAATTTCAACACTCATATAGCCGCATCTAACACGTACAGCAGGAAGCAGTACGGAAAGGTTAGGTGGCATTTCACCTTTCTTGCAGCTCATGCAAGAAAACATCAGATAAATCGTGAAACTTTTAACACGTCACGCCTGCCTTTTTGTCTTCTAATGGTTGTTTTTAAGCAGCCTCCCGCTGCCTGAATTCTTTGCTGCTCTTCTGTCGTTCTCTGTGAAAGTCCAGTGCTAAAATCGGACTTCTCTGTGGCTGCTGAGTTGATGACCTCCTCAGTCCTGCACTGCTTCGTGTGTGCGCTACCCAACTGAAGCAAGCGGCCAGCGCTGTGCTGGCTTTGTCCTTGAAAGGAGAACTACTCTTTGGTGACGGATGGTGCTTTGTTTTTTCGTTGTGTTTTTTTTTTTTTCTTAACGACTTCAAGTGACTGAACCTTTACTGCGTACACTGTTGATTTTAAAAACAACAACAACAACACTTTGTTCAATTCCTGTGTGAAATACTGGGTCCTCGTAATGTCGTTCCGTGGTTAGGGATACACTGTCTTTCGTTTGTGCAGGATTTGTAAGATAACGTGCTGCTGTTGTGATTTGTTTTAATAAGCTAATGCCAGCGAGCTGCTCCCTTGAGGAAGTAAGCCATAGCGCATCGCTGGGGTCCACTGCAGAAGAGGCAGGGGGAGGGCACGAAGTGACCAGGAACGCTTGCCTTGAGTGCTGCTGGCTGGAGCTTTGTGTGTGTGACCCACTGAATCAGCACCGCGTGTCTCTGCCCTTTCTTCATCCAGCTGTGCTCGTAGCTATTGTGTGAGGAGAGCCTGCGCAGCGCTGCTCGGCGTAGTTAATTTATTGATGGCGTAGTGACCAAGGCCACCCTTGTGGCAAACGCGTAGAAACATGTTCCCCCCCTCTGATTGTGTGTTCTTAAGGGGGGAATGCAGGGCTGTGCTCCTTCAGACCTCTGCTGTGAGCAGGAGCTGTTCCACAGCTTCTCCATGGAGGAAGTCAGCGTGCGCCCCTGGTTTGAGGGCAGGCCCTGGGCTGCGGAGTTAGGGCAGCAGGGGCTTGCTGCTCCGGGCGGTTCCTGAGCCCGCTCCAAGGAGCGTGGTGGAAGGAGGGGTTCCCCATAGCGAGAGGTGAGTGGGGCTCCGCGCTGCTCCTTTCCCTCCCTTCTCTGTTTGACCTCTCCACGGTTTCAGAGGTGCTGTAAAATTCCTTGAGGCTAAATGTTTTACGTAGAGTAGGTATTTTTATAGGCTGCTTTTGAATATACTGTGAGTGTTTTACTAAGTGGATGTTAACAAAAAAAAAAAAAAAAAGTTGTATAGAAGTGTAAATAAACTGTTTATGCTGATACTTGAAGAGAAAAAAAATTATGGAGTTGTCTGTTCGACTTTAGATACGAAATCATCGACTGCATCCGCCCCTTTCTAGCTGGTGAGAGCAGATGTAGACAGTGAATGTAATGTGCAGCGAGCGCGCCATCCTCCTGTTGTTGTGATGTTGTCTGGGGAGGCACGGGTGAGGACAGCAGTGTGCCAGCACTGCCTGCAGCAGCTGCCCGTGTCCTGCCCTCCTCTTCCTGCCGTGCAGCCCTGACGAAGCATCCCAGGGAGGTAAAAATCCCTCGTCCTGGCCTCGTGTATTTGTGTTTGTTTCACTACCTTCTGACTGTTAATGCACTCGCTAGCTCCGTTGCGGTCTTTTGAATGAGATTTAACTAAACTACGTTTTCTTACATCACTGGCCTTCACTGTAATCTTTCAGACTTTTCATGTAATTGTTTGACATTTGATCCAAGTAATAAAGATCAAATGCTACAATGTGCTGCTGTGTGTTCTTTCCATGGCTGCTGCAGCAGCGGAAGTGCTGGGGAGTGGTTTCTCTTCTAGATGAAAATGGCCAAGATTTGCCCAAAGGAGCAGGAAGCTATTGCTTCTGCCTTGTCATTGGTATTTTAAGAGCTGAATTAAGCTCTTAACACTACTCTGCTCTTACATCCTCTTCCACATGCCACCTTCTGGCACCTACAGTTGATGTGGCATGAAACTTCTAGGGGTCCTGTCATTCTGGACGGTAAGAATAAAATCAGCTCATGGGCTGTGGTTTAGAATTAGGGGTGGTGTTGGTCACTGAATGCTCTTGGGTGGCCTTCACAGTGTACTTTCTCTGCAAGCCATTTTTCTTCTTAGGTTTTTTTTTTTTTTTTCCACTACAGTGTACATTTAGGGGAGGAGGTTCTTGTAAGTTTGAGTGGCACGGAGCAGCACAGCCCTCCAGCTGAGCAGCCAGAATCCAGTGACTGCACTGTGAGCACACTGTGCAACAGGCTGCTTCCAGCAGGTGCTGAGTGAAGGTACCACAGCTGGTTCAGGGGCACAGTGCTGGCCGAGCAGCTGCTTACCCTTCTCCTTCCTCAAGGACATATTTAGAGCAACCCCTGAAGCTCCAGCGTGTTTCCCAGCCCTGCCACAGCTGGAGAGCTGCAGAAGTGCAAGTCAGCTGGAGTTACTGTAACATGCGTTTTTAAGAAGTCCTTTCTGGGGGTGAGGAAGTGAGTTTGTTTCTTAATTTTTCTCAGAACCAAGGCTGTACAGCTAAGGGCAGCCCTGGCTGCAGCCCCTGGCTGCTGTATGCAGGCCTCAGTGCCCAGAGCAGCACGGCCCTGCTGCCAGCAGCAGCTTTGGGCTGTTCCATGGCTCTCTGCTTTTGCTTAAGTCCTCTTTTTTTGGGTAATTCTGAAATAGTTGTGTGAAGAAGGCTTGAAAATTATTATTTTTTTCTACTGTAGATTAAATACAACTTAAGTTTAATTGGATATTTCTGCGAAAAATAAATCAAAGCCAAGAATGAAAGTTTAATGTAACTTTCTTTTAAGGGAGGACAAAAGAACCAAGGGCTCAAACACATTTTTTAAAAAGACATCTTCCATTCTCCAATGTCTTGAGCAAAATATACAGCATATATATTTATATATATATATATAAAAAACAAAACTACATTCAAGTAACCAAACAATTTACATTTTCCCACAGAGAGAAAATAATGCACGTGATTCACATACCTTACACCTGGCCATGCATAAAAGAACACTGCCAATACATCAGCAGTTACACGTAATTAACCACACTACCGTGCTATTACTCTGAAGTACTGACAGCATCATCAGAACATACCACTCAGCACTGGAGTTTTCTGTTCATAGCATTCAGCGCTGTTTTTGGGTCTGACTCTGTTCAGAGACTATTTTCCTAAGATCTGTTCAAATTTAGGGTTGGTGAAAGAGAAGCCATTGAACACAGACTGATCCATGGAATCGATCAGGTTCTTGTCACTGTAAGAGAGCTTCGGCTTCTCATTCAGAAATTCTCTGTCGAAGTTGTTGTAGTCACTTGCTGACTTCTGTTAAATAGAGAAGGAACAACAGTTTGAGGTAGGGGCTGCAAACCTGGCTTCCAGAACAAAAGTACTTCCCCAACCATGCGCTGGGTTTAGTGAAAAAAAAATTCTTTGCCTCTAATTTTAAACAGTACTACAGCACTACAACTGGGCGATTACATATTGCTGGTTGAAAACAAATAGCACTGTGTTGCTTTGAGAAAAGAACCAGCTGGACTTGGGACGAAGCTTCACTTAATTACCCAACAATTCTCTACTGACAAAAGCAATGCAGTTACATTTAAACCCAATGTTCCTTGGCATTAACAAATAGTTTTAAATTCCTGAAAGCATTTAAGGTCTGCATTCATTCAGAGACAGACCTGATGCCCTCTTGCAGCTGTCTTGTGTCTGGATAAAGCTAATATTTGTGCACGTTTCCTAAGAATTCCCACTATTAAAGGCCATGTTTCACTTTCTGAACCTCCAAAGCTTACAGTTCGCAGACCCTGAGACTTCCAGAGTGCCTTTCTATGGGAACATGGGCCGTGAAGCCTCCCGTTCTCAAGAGGAACAATTCCTGCGTCGAGTCTAAAGTACATTTTAAAAAGACAGCTTTACCTCTGTATCATTTTATCTATACCAGTACCAGGGTGAAGGAAAGCTCATTTGGATTTTTAGTTGAGATTAAGCAGCAGCAGTCTGTAGTGATGCTAAGTAAAGAGTAGTTTGTTCTTTACGTGCTGTCTTTCAGATAACACTAGGCACATGCACTGAAAACAGCTTTAGCATCAGCGGTGTGGAGAATGCATCTTTCTGCCCAGCTGGAGACTCTCAGATGAGTCTGGATCAGCAGAGGTATTTAGTATATGTACAGAGAATGCCTGTGGGCAGCTACCAGCTGAGCAGCCCAAGGTTCTTCTCCAGCATGGCAGCACAGAAGAGAAGAACCCAGCAGCGCTAGCAGTAGCGCTAGCATCAAGGCACGGAAAACACTGCACTCCTCCATTGATCTAAAGACTTAAGAAGGATGGATTTCAGAATGATGAATTGATTTTTCCTGAAGACTGTAGTAGTAAGTAGGCTTCTTGAGGCTGCGCAGGAAAGTGGTCTTAATAGGAAGATTTCAGACTAGAAAAGATTTCAGGTTTCAGGAGAAACTACTGTAAGAATGCTTTAAGCAAGTTAGAGAAACCACCCATGACTCCTATATGGACATCTGCAATATTGTGAAGAAACAAAGAATCATCCACATACCACTTTAGGCTTGAAAGGAGGCTCTACCTCCCTCTTCTCTAGTGTCGTCCAGTTGATGGTTTTGAAGAAAGGATGATCGCGGATATTTCCAGTGACACCGAGTCTTCTCGTTGGATCTCTTTCAAATAGCTGCAAGACAAGATAACCAACGATGTCTCACATTTGCTAAGAAGGTAGGTGGCACTGGAAGAAGTAACGGGTGTGCTGCTGAACGAACAAAAGTTGCTAACAGTAAACAGACATGAATATTAACCTCCCTTGGCTTTCCATTTGTAAAAGTCATCTGCTAGCTGACAAGCAGCTCCTTTTAAAAGCTGAGATGGCAAAGAATCACAGAATCTTTCAAGTTGGACGGGACCCTTAAAGGTCATCTAGTTCTCCTGCAACGTACAGGGACACCCACAGCTCCATCAGGTGCTCAGTGGCCCGTTCAGCATGACCTTGAATGTCCCCAGGGATGCAGCACCACTACCTCTCTGGGCAATCTGTTCAGTGACTCACTTCCCTTATCGTAAAAAACAAGAAAAACCTTCTTCTTTATATCCAGTCTAAATCTCCTCTCTTTTAGTTTGAAACCATTTCCCCTTGTCCTGTCACAACAGACCCTGCTAAAGAGTCTGTCCCCTTCTTTCTTACAGCCCCTTTAGATACTGACAGGCCTCTCTCAGGTCTCCCCAAGGCCTTCTGTTCTCCATGCTGCACAGCCCCAGCTCTCAGCCTGTCCTCATAGGGACTCCTAGGGGAACACCATGATGACCCACTCATGATGACTAGGGGAACAGCATGATGACCCACTCAAGGATGATCAGACCTACCTTTTCTAATATATCTTTTGATTCCTTGGTAATCCAGCGTGGGTAGTGAGGTGTGTCCACTCGGATTGACTCAAACAACTCATCTTCATCATCCCCATGGAAAGGGGACTGTCCAATGAGCATCTCGTAGAGCAGGACCCCAAATGACCACCAGTCCACAGAGAACGTGTACTTCAAGCCTTGCAGAATCTTGTTCCACAAAAAGAGCACAGGAGAAGAAACGTGAGTAATTAGTAAAAGGCAGCAGTGCATGCCAAAAAAAAAAAAAAAAGAAACGTGAGTTTAAGAGGAATCTTTAGTAACTAGCTTATCTGGGGAGGTGGAAAGATCCAGCTGTCTGACGGGGTAGGTGACACTATCTGTAGCATTATGCTCAGCTGCTGTTTGTGGAAACGTGGACAGCTCAGAGGACAGATCTTTGCCCTCATTCTGAAATTTTCTCCATTAACTTTAAACGCCACATTCTTGGAAACATCTACTCTGGTTACATTACAAGATAATAAACGGGGAAGGGAGGAACACATAGCAATGAAAGCGGATTATTAACCAACAGACTTTGACGTTTATAGCTTTTAATAGCTAACCACCTAATTTGACCACTATGCAAATCACATAAGAAACCAGCTACGAACACAAGGAATTTAACTGTGAGAGTCTCCTCAGAAGCTATTTTTGCTTTCAATTTTGGCTCTCTACTTGGGTGCACGTCTGTTTATCACCTGCAGGCTCATTTTGCAGGAGCCCTGCATGTATGCCAGCTGTAAAGGCAGAAGGGAAAAGTAGATTTTCAACAACTGAAAAATTTGCATTACAAAACCTGTATGTTTTTCTTTTAAAAAGTGTAGGTAGAGAATACTTCCAAATTTTATGAACCTTCTACAGAAAAACTCAGATTTAATGTTTTCCTTATGCTAATTACTTTTTTTTTTTTTTTAACAGTTTTGAACTATTTTTCTTTAAAGGGAAGAATAACCACAGTGGCCACAATAACATCAGTGCATTAAATCCACCGCAGCCGTGTGTGGCAGTGATGTACTGACCTCTGGAGCAATGTAATCTGGGGTCCCGCAGAAAGTGCTTGCCTTGTTCTCACCAACTACATTTTCTTTGCACATCCCAAAATCAGCTATTTTGATGTGGCCTTCTTTATCGAGCATAACGTTGTCCAGTTTTAGGTCTCTGCAAAAAGAGGACAAAAGAAAAATGGCATGTTTGAAAGACAAGTGAATTATTTTTTGTATTCAGATGTATGCAATTTCCTCCCTGTTTAAGAACAGCCCCCCCTACATCACACACAAAGGCTTTTCAAGGAAATAATCATCCATCAACACGATACCTATGAGACAGTACCCCTGTACTTTGAAGATGGTAAGGAGAAAGGAAAAATTCTCTTGTCAGAGTAAGAAAGAGGCTGAGGTGTATATACCGAGTGACCGTATAATCCTCCCCATCTGCTTCCACGTCCAGAATCACACTCAGAGCTTCGGTTGCCTCTGGAAGGAGGTGTGAGTTAATGCCTCACCAGCCAACACAGTGACTGTAGAGGAAGGGCTGTCAGATGCCTGGAGCGTTTGGCACAAGCACCAGTGTTCAAAGCCTGCTCAATTTTAGGACCACCTGTGACCTGTTCCTAGTTACAGCACAAGGGGGTTCGTGTGCTGTGGCCCAATGTCTGTGACGTCCTCTTCATGCCTTTTCTCAGAACTGCACTCCTCACGCAGCAAGAGCCTCTTTTAACAGCAGTTTCCAAAAACTACATTCCCTCCCTTTGACTGCAATGTGTTTTTTGCCCATCTGGCTGCAAAAGCACATACCAAGGAGAGCAGGCTGAAGAGAAACCAAGCAGCCCTTCTGCTTACCAAGAAAGACTTGAGCAGATTTTACATGAGAACAGGGCAGTCTTTTCTCCCTAGGAACTTAAGCTTATATTATCAGCTACTTATGCTGCCACAAGAGTGAGCTGCAGTATGAACCAAGAGTCCCTGCTCTAATGCAAGGCGCAATAAATCCTTCTGTGTTTGGACATCTGCTGCTGTTCACCTGAGTTAGTTTCTGAGACAGGGAAAGCTCATTGTAACACAGGGCACTGCACTTACCTAGCTGCAAGTTCTAAAATCATTTGTAGGGGTGTGAAGGGTTCGCTGACATGCAACACCTACCTAAAACTGCTCCAGTTAGGTTCTGTAATTACACTGGTAAACTTCCTATGTGAGATGGAGAAGAAAAGTACCTTTGGTTTTGCTGATGTCCTGTCAGTAAATGGTACTGTTTCTCTGAAAATATTCCATACTATGAAATCTCCCTCTAGGAGCACTAATTTAATGTAGGGACATTTATAAGTAGGCCTGAAAATGCCCTAGAAAATCTGGGATGGAAAGATTTCCTGCTGTTAACAGGATGCTCCAACAGGTGTTTCTCATTACTGTAAAGGGAGGTGGGCACTACTGGACATCTCGGGACACACTTACCTAAGGCCATGGATAACTTGCTGAACGAGTTATGAACTTGCTGCCTGAACAGGTAGTTACCAAACAGTGCTTTAGAGACTTAGGATCTCTTGTAACGTGGATATTTACAGTAAAAAGCAGCTGATGAGCATCTGCTTCCTGATATTTAGAGCTGGTGAGGCAGAAGCATCAATTTTGTAGTTTCATATAGATGGCAAAAGCAGCCAACTTTCAACCTCTGTGATTTCACAAGGCTGGTAGGAACTTGTACCCACAGGGACCTTCACCATTGCCACCGAACTAGAAAGACTTGTGATTTGAAGGGAGGGTTTAAAAATAACAGACAAAACTGTTTTTGTGTAACATAAATAACATTCCATCATTCTGGTTGCCAAGGAAAAGACACAAATATACAGAATTCATCTCAGGCATGTTAATGCCCTTGGAATAACATCAATTCTCTGACAGACAGCTTTTACTTGTTACATCAATCACTAACTCAAAGGGGCACGAAGTGTTAAGGCAATTCCTAGTTCCCACGCTGGAACTAGATGGTACTCACCTATAAATAATGCCTTTGCTATGAAGAAACTGTAGCCCACATAAAATTTCAGCTCCATAAAACCTGAAAAAAACAAAACACCTTTAAGTCTGTCTTTCCCAGTTAAAACATCAGACAATGCAGCTGGCCAAAAGAACTAACATAAAACTTCATGAAGTGAGAAGTATTATATGTTCCTTTAAATACTCAGAAAGAGCAATGCAATATTTAATGTTAGACCTGTATTTATACAGATGGATGTTACAATCTGTGAGTTCACCTTCACCACACAGCTGTGGTGTCTAATGCCAAACAGTGGGGAGAGCAACTTGCTTTAATGCTTCATTCCTCTTCCACTGTGGAACGCTGTCCCTTTTCTACTCTTTAATAGTTTGGTTTGTATTTATAGAGAAATATGCAAATGCTTTTTGAAAGACAGTTACTGGGATCTTAATACTCACAGCACTGCTCTAGGGGGGATGGGGCATTAAAGGATAAATTTGAAACAGACCTCAATACCTATGTCCTTCTACACTTGCCCAATTGCAGCAGACAGGCTGAAAGGAAGCATTGCTTCTGGGCCATCCGTCTCAAAAAGGAGGTGATAATCCAGGATACCACGGAAAACATGTAAGGAATGCTTTCTCCTCCCCCAAGAATGTATGCATTTAATCCAATGAGCATTTCCTTAGTACAGCACACAGTAACACCAGCCATTTTCTAGTCCAGTTATGTAACAGTACTGGTGCTTTTGGGTACCCTATGCTGTTACATTTAAGATTTCCCAGGCACCCATTCAATGTCACAATTACAAGCATTCTGCTGGGTGAGGTATTTAAAAGCTGATTTGAAACTAAAAGTTACAGCTGGGATAATATATTTTTGCATCTTTTAAAGTCTTCAGCTCTCGTTATCTTTATGTAATAGGTTACTGACAAAATCACACATGAAGCACTTTCCCATTTTTATTAACATCTTGTGTGAAGTGCAGGCTATCCTGCTGTACTAGTGATATTATTTACTAGATTATCCCAGCCCCCCTCCCCCCCAGTGCTGTTTTCTTAGGAAATTAATTTTTTCCATCAAAATATTCTCCTGAAGGACACTGAAGCTGTACCTTCTCATTGCTGGCTTATGTTGTGGCTCACCTAGCATCTCCATGTACAGGCATCCCTTAAAGCAAAACATGACAGTGCCATGTAAATGAAGAAAACCTAACTTGATACAGCATTGTGAGCTTCTCCATTGTATCAAATTAGTGCCTGTAAATATATTTTCCAATCATCATCCAGTGAAACTTGAGTGAAAGACAGCAACAGGTGAGTGGTGTTAGAACCAGAAGTAGTAAAACCATAAAGACTATAACCATTCATGGAGATAGGGACTGAAGTGTTGTGGACTTACGTTGCTCTGTAGAGATCAAAACGCCCCTTGTCTTGTATGTGAAACATCAGGTCTCCCCCATTCAGGAACTCCATAACAAAAAACAGATGATCCTGTTTGCAGATAATCAGAGAATGGAAACATCAGTGATGTCATTGCAACCACACATTAAGTAGCAACGTGGTTCCTGGGGACCAAGTGGCCACGTTACTCCTAACCTGACATATTTACCTGTTTCGTGCACCCTGAACAGTGTATGAGGTTGCTATGGATTTGAGTAGCATGGTCTTGTAAGGCTTAAGAGCTCACCTTGTATTCTGGGGGCTTCTAGATTTAATATAAATATACATTTCAATAGACTTACTGACTTCTGTCTATGACAGTCATTTTTGTTCCCTTCACTGAGGCTGATAAAGCTAAGGTCAAGGGTTTACATTAAACTGCCTCTTACTCCAGATTGTGTAGACGTTACTCTGATCTCATTCTGTACTCCTCAGTGGGTATCACACTCCACAAGGCTTGCGAACTACTGCAGAGAGCACAGGAAGAGTGAAGCAAGAGTTAAATCCCCTGAGCTATTTTCACTTGCACCCATTAAAAGGCTACATGTGTTGTGCTGCTGTTGCCATTGGGTTTTTTCCCTTACCTTCGTCTGGAACGTGCAGTAAAGGTGCGTGAGAAATGGATTTTCCCATGCAAGTGCTAGGACCCGCTTTTCCACCATGGTACATTCCACATCATCATCAATTAGCACCACATCTTTTTTCAGAGCTTTGATAGCAAAGAATTCATTCTTTCCTTTTAGCTCAGCAAGCAGAACCTACAAATGAAACAAAAGATGAGATTATAGCACGTGTAGGAAAGACTGTTGCTGATGGTATCAATTAAGGGAAAGTCAAGGGCATTTACAGCAAGCGCCATGACAACTGAACAACTACATAAATGGGAAAGATGGGTGAGATTTGGGAAGGTGAAGCTGCTGGGCGTAGCTAAGAGGATATAGGGTACAAAGAGCATGTAACACAGGCAGAGCAGCTGTCAGGGCAGTTTTTCTGTCTTGTGATAGCATAAACAGAGGACGCATAACATCTGTTTCTTCATTGGAGCTAGAGTTTCACAGCCAACAGAGGACAGAACCTGAGGAGGTCACACCACTGCTGGACATGCACAGAGCAGAGGCAGACAGGAGTGGAAGGTCACGCCGCCCTCCCACATTTCCCCTCCCATTGCACTGAGTCCATTTCTATACAAAGCATACGAACATGAATGATCCTTTTGGATAAAGGACAATTCCTCTAAACTGGATATTAAATAATTCAAAATCTGTTGTATATTATGAATCGCTTCTGAGTTCAGATTCAGGCAAAGAACTTCTTGAGTCTTTGGCAGGGATGGCTATACTCTGTCCCACTGAAATATTATCTATTTGAGTGGCTGTAAGGCAGTTCCGGTTAATGGAAATAGCCCCTAATACTGCAGAGATCAAGCAAGGCTGTCGGTTTAAGCTCTGTAAGTTTGCTACATACCTTTCCAAAACTTCCTTTCCCTAATACTTTATGGAAGACAAAGCTGTCGATATTGAATTTTCTCTTGCTTGCAATTCGTGGCGCTGTCTTGGCAGTGCTTCCCTCCCAAAGTTTATCATATTGACTGTTATCTGCTAATTGAAAGAGTAAGGTTAAAGTTCAGTATATTTAGAAAAAGTGCATGACTCGGATCTCCTGCTAGAAATTAGTGACGCAGTATTTCAGTTCAGTGACATGCTACTTCAGTTCATCTGCTGCTGGGACACCGGTCAGTCTAACCATGCAGGTGAAATCACGTTGTTTACAACAAGTTTAAATTACTCAAGAACACTTAACACTGGATTGGAGTCAGTGATTATTTCTGATGCTGGGTTTAAGCAACACATACATCATAAAAACAAAAGGTCCTAACTTTCCTCTATCACTAAGATACAGAGCAGAATATGGAGACCAGGATCCTTACAAGGGTGGCTTGTATTTATTCTCTGTTAACAGAAGAGGTTAGTCCTTCTGACTGAGGAGAGAGGCCATAAAAAAAAATCTGATTTGCATCTGATCACAGAATTACCAGGGTTGGAAAAGACCGCCAAGATCATCCAGTCCAACCGTCCACCTACCACCAATACTGCCCACTAAACCATGTCCCTCAGTACAACATCTACATTTTTCTTGAACACCTCCAGGGATGGTGACTCCATCTCCCTGGACAGCCCATTCCAGTGCCTGACCACTCTTTTGGAGAAGAAAATATTCCTAATGTCCAACCTGAACCTCCCTGGTGCAACTTGAGGCCATTCCCTCTTGTCCTATTGCTGTTACTTGGGAGAGAGGCTGACCTCCAGCTCACCACAGCCTCCCTTCAGGTAGTTATAGAGAGCGATAAGGTCTCCCCTGAGCCTCCTCTTCTCCAGACTGAACAATCCCAGCTCCCTCAGCCGCTCCCCATAAGACTCATGTTCCAGTTCCCGCACCAGCTTCACTGCCCTTCTCTGAACAAGCTCCAGGGCCTCAATGTCCTTCTTGTAGCAAGGGGCCCAGGCCCAAAACTGAACACAGTACTCGAGCCCTCAACCAGAGCTGAGTACAGGGGGACAATCACCCTACTGCTCCAGCTGGCAACAGATGATGCTGGCTACGAAGCATGAACACAAAGGTTAAATTTGATTATATCCTAAAATCAATAGCTATCTTTTTTTTTGGATCCCTACTGCATAGATCTACCACGTCACCAACAAGACACCGATTGTCATAATCATGAGATGATATCATGTGTGCTCTGCAAGCTGCACAGCATCTGAAGCAGGCAGGAATCGCAACAGCTGCAACCCTGACATAATATTCAACCAAACCACCTTTGCAAGAGGTTATTTGCTCTGTTTTGGCAAACCAGAACAAGTATGATAAACAATATCATACTCATTTTCTTACTGGGCATTGCAACAATTATCTCAGCTCCAATACCACCAGTTATTTCTTACCGAGCCTGGATATTTACATCTGATACAAAGTTACTTTTTTGCTACACTTACCTTTGAATAAATGATCAGAAGTTACCAAACCAAGACATATTAACTGCCAGAACTCTTGAACAGTAGTAAAAAATACAAATAAACCCTTATTCTGAACCTGTGGAGATAATTTAAGTAGTACCTGGAATCCTACCTCAGCTGTTCAATCTCAGGTAGTGTTCTGGCTACTTAAATCCTAAAATTGATGGCAGCTGTCATTGCAGAAAGGCTTCTAACACTTTGGGAATAAGTGAAGGTGGTTAGCGATATTGGTGACGTTTTGGTTACAGGAGGGGCAGGTGTCGGGGTAGCGAGCCGTCCCCACTGCCACATGGAGCCAACACGCGGGCGTTCTGCAGAAAAGTGGGTTTGCTCGTGGATTGAAAAAATACTGCTCTTTGTCAGGAAGTTCTTAAGCATTCTACACGGCCAGGTAAAAATTATGCACGTATTTTTTTAACAATGTTTGTTCAAAAAATTGTCTAACATACGGCAAGAATGAGTAATTGAAACTAGCAGTTTGTGCAGTCTGGTGGGTAAATGGCTAGAGGAAATATCGTTGCTTTTCTCACCTGTTGCATCTCCTCCTGGACCTCGAGGTTTCTTATCAAAATCTTGGTAAATACCAACATTTTCTACAGATCCAGAATCAGACCTTCGTGAAGATCTCTGAGGAAGAAGGGGACACTTTAAACTCTACTGACACAGGTACTTCATAAACGTTTATAACAATAGCTAGTAAATGCAACATGAGGGCAGTACGATCTTTTCAATTCTTAAGTCCCAGCACATCTCTCTTCTAGAATTCTAGTTCATAGACTATTTAGCCACACTTTTTCAGCTCGGCCAATTGTTTTACTTCTTTCACTGCAAGAAAAACAATCCCAGAAATCCTAAGCAGTCTGAGTAGTTATTTGCTGAAAAACTACAAGAGGTGGAACAAAAGGTTTGAATCCACAGTGAAAATAATTGTTTGGTTTGAATTCACTGTACAAAAGTGTTCTCTGGACTTGTGTTAATTTGTTTTGAAAGAAGAGATGGGAACCACTGTAATATTGAATGCACCAGAGCCAGTGTGTGACATCCTTCTTTAGCACATGCAAAGAAATTTTCTGTAGGAAGATCTCAGATCAAGTTTTTCTGTGTCGTGAAAGCTGGTGTAACAGCTCTCAGTGTTTCCAAAGTAAATATCCTGCTAAAGCTTAGGAACAGCTCGGCTCAGAGGAAATAACTGTTGGCTTTTGTGATATATTTTCCTGTTTTCTTTCAGAGCTTGTGTTTGAATCTTTATTTCCAAGTCAGAAGTCAGCAGCAGTCCGTACACAAGAGACAGCCATGCTGCAGCAGGAGACAAAAAACGTAAATTACGGGGCCAGCGCTAATTCCAGGGGCATTTTCTTTCTGTATGTATCAGATTAATAAAAACTGAAATGATTTGGTCTATTTCCCCTTACTTATTTAATTTTAGCATTCAAGGGAAATTCTAAACTTGAAGCACAACAAAAGCAGACTTCAGTTTTATGCTCCCACTGTTTGAACACAATTAAACAGGAGGGGAGAAAATAACCCTGGCACCATCAAAGAACCAAGGTGTATCTCAGGGAAAACACTCCTCCTTTTTAAGAATTCTTTGTCAGGTGGGATGTTTCTCTCCCCAGCTTCACCTCTAGGTTGCTGACATCAGTGTTAGTCTCTTTATGGTCCAGTTAAGAAGAGAAAGTTGTTTACATTTCCTCAGTTCCAAACTTCCATTCCCAACAAAAGTGGTATGAAATAGGCAAAGTAAAAATAAAAACCGAAAAATGCTCTCAAAACGACTAATTGCATGACAAAGGGCAATAAAGCATACCTGGCTAACTTGAGTTAAAGCTTCAGCTAGCAACTTCTGGTTAATTCCACACAGGTTGGCCACCTTCTTTTGGCATTTATGATGCACATTCATTGCACATTCTAAAATAAATTCAAGGACAGTTACACAAGCACCAGGAAAACAACATCTGAGATGATAACAAAATGGCTTTTTCTTCAGTGCAGTTTATAAGTATTACAGCAAGCCCAGATTAGACATCAATCTATGATTATAAATAAAAGTTACAATTTTTACCTTTAACACAATGAAGGCTACAAAAATACAAAAAAAAAAAGAAAGTTTCAATCATTTTTCTCTTCTCAAAGTCTGTAACAATAAAGATCATCTTACATTTTTGTGACAGAATTACAAAAATCATATTTGCAGCAAACACTTTAACTACACTTCAGATGCTACCTTGAGTCAGTCTCACCAGATTTCAGCCCAGTAGTAATTTTGATTATGCTCAAGATTACACCTTCACTGCACGTCTTCCAACAGCACGAGAAGCTCAGCTTGGCTGAGCTGTCACACAAGCCAAACACCTCTTTGTCCTCCTTAAAAGGACAAACCCTAAAAAGCTCTTTAAACAACACACGGACGATAAGTCTCATTCTTTATGACACACAAATGCACGGTGTGTGGCAAAAGCTAATGTCTAGTAGGGGGCAGAGAGAAAGTGACCACGCTGGGCAAGCAGTATGAGGTCCCAGCTGCCCTCCCTCTTCCTCCATACCTTCACATTTGAGTCCTTGCTTGACCAGCCCCCAGAGCAGGCTGCCGCAGTGGTCGCAGAAGGTAGGGCTCATGTAGTTGTACACCTTGAAGCGGTGAGGCATGTCGATGTTGAAACGTTCCTTTTGAAACTGTGGGCAGAGAGAGGGGTGAGACAATTGACCCAAAGGAGGACCAGCTTCCTATAGAAAATAGCTTGGATATTACAAAGCTACAACAATTTTATCCTGAATACCCCAGCCTTAACATTCTGCATGTAAGAATTTGGGTATACATCCCAGCCTAAATGGGCAGTTACTGAACAAAAACATGCATTTAGCATCTCTTTACATCTTACCATGCTAGCAGGGAACATGAAGCTACATGCATAAACTGCTTGGCAGTTTAAAAAAACAAAACTGAGACAACTGTGTGAGATTTTAGGGGTCTTGACCAGAGTGAAATCTCACTTTCAAGTACTCATGTTGTGTAATACAGATGAAAGATAAGAGAGTCTCTGCAAAACACACTCAAAAACAATGGGAAAACAATGTCATTTCACCCTCACGATACATCAGCATACCCATCAATACTACCCACTCCCTTGTAGTGCTTTTAACTACTTTTTTTTTTTTTTTAAACTTCAAAGTTTCACCCACTAAATTTTCCAGTGCATTCTTAAAGAGAAGACAGTAACTCCACTGCGTCGCAAAGTACCTCCCAGAATGGACCTGGCTGTTTCTACACAAGGTTTTGTTAGCTCAGGAGTACTTAGTTTCACTCTAAGGATATTGTTCCAGCTCTTACCATTGTGTCTCTACTGTTGGCTGCAGTACCTGTACACCTCCCAATGATTTTATCAATACATTTCTTATGAATAGCAGCATTGCATTCTTCATGACGTGCACAAGGAAAAAAAAAAAGGATTTCTTCAGATAATAAATACATGGGATGAGACGTTTGCATTTCAAAGCACAATGTGAAAAACACACTCCTTTCCATCATGCCGCACTCCAAAACTATTTCTATCAAGGTGATGATCTTCTTGAAGCAGTTTCCCCCTCCGTTCTCTTTTATCATAACCTCTATTTCTAAACGAAATCTGTCTCCATTAGATAATGCCACCAGAATTTGATAATATGAGGACAACATTAGGCTTTTGATCCTCTTTGATACCTCCTCTGCTGTTTGGAATAATGCACAGCCATCTATGTTAAGTTATAAAGTACTTTTTAAATCAGCTGTAAAATCCGTCGATAACTGTAATTCATTTTAGAAAAGGTTTCACAAAAGCTGCTGTCATGTATGAGTGCAGCTTTTCCAGTGTATTACATACACATTAGAAGAATAGTTCTGTCTAAATCTTGGTACTAACATTTCAGATAGGAATCACAAGTAGACAACTTTAGATTATGACACAAAACTTACGTTTAATATCTACTAATGTAGTAGATGTTCATGCAAATTTACAGGATGTTTTTCAACAGTTAACTACTAATTTTACAGATCCAGATCTATAAAATAATGCCAAAAGTCAAACAGTAAGAAGACAAAACTCAACTTACGCCTACATTTGTATCCTTGTTTGTTCAGTCCCCTGAAAAACAAATGATAGAGAATGAGATCATATAAGGGTATGCTTGCTAAAGTGTTTTTTTTTTTCCCCCTATTTTCACTATATCATCCGATTTCTTCCTCCATGGCAATATTTGCTCCAATTAATAAACTGGTCTAAGTTTTAGTATTCAGAACCCTCCACCTTAGGAAGGCAAGCCTTAGAAAGAAAGGTAGTTCATTCTGAAAGACTATCGCATTAGCAGAAGAATGCAGAAAAAAACAAAGCTTCAATCACATGGAAATTCCTCATGATTTGGCTTACTATTAAAATGAACTTCCTACGAAATGGATACAGCTTCTTGCTCTTGATGGGTCTTTATTCTGCTACCAGCTACTTCACATCTCAAAGTCTGAGATAGTAAATAATTTCCAACTCTTACTACAGACAAATTTACATCTTTGTTTTATTTCAATATACATGAGGGCAATTTTACAGCTATGTATCCTTTGGAGGTGGGAGAAGTTTAGCACTCCCTTCTTACCATACAAAGTCTTTGCAGACAGAACAAAATGTGGGTTGTCCAAAGAAGGTAGCAATAAATTCATGATTTTTGATGTAGTGGATTTTTGCTTGCTTGATAGCTCCTCTCCTGTTGATAGTTACTGTTCCCTCTTCTTCCCTCATTGACTGTCTGCAATCTAAAGGGAGAAGGGAGGAGACAAGAAGACATACTTTCAACTCTAAGTTATTACAAAGACTAACATTTGTTTCTCTAAAATATTGTTTCCTCTTCCGTTTCCAGCTTGTGTTTCTAATTTACACCTCCATCCCTGCAGACATTCAGTCCAACATGTGTGGAGCACATGAATGCACTGGTCCCTAAGCGTTCTTTTTGCAGGCAGCTCCCACTCCTGCTCCTTCAGAGGAAGCCTTCAGCAAATGAAGCTGCCAGGAAGAAGCAGAAAAGTAGTACAGGCTCACTAGAGAGTTGACAACTACAGATGTTTATTGAAAAATTCTAGGCTCTAATTTATATTAAAGAGAAATAATGTTTTGTTGGAAGCAAGATGTCTTCTTCATCAGTAGAAGCCTTTTCATACTCTGCATGCCCTTCTGAATCTGACCTTGTGAGTTACCATTGGACCACATGACTGCTTCATCTTAAGATATAAGTTCCTCAGGCCTTTAGGAATTGGCTGAGAACTGGCCCATACAGACCCTTCATCACTGGTTATAGTTATTTCTACTCATTTCCAAGGAAGCTTCCCAGATTGTATCACAAAAATGAGTTTCCTACGTCACAGTCACAAAGGGGTGTCACTGTATTTCTTCATGCAGAAAAAACTAGCACCCACTGACATTTATTAACAATTGCTGAATGTTTACGGAGACCAACTGGTGGATGTAAGCACAGTGAGGTGGCAGGTGGTGTGTTTCAGCAGTGGCGACAGCAACATGAAAGACCAGCCGTGTTCCAGACAGCCAAGCACACCTGACACACCGTGAAATGAAGAACGTCTCAATCAGCTCATCCACACGAATCTGCAAATTATGGCCAGTGAAGTGCGTACGGAGCTGAATAACAGTTTCAGTGAGTTGGAAATGATGGTACCAGCATAGAAATATTGCAAAGTTTGCACTAGGTGGGTCCCACAAATGCTCACCCAGGAACAGAAAGAACACTGTATGTACTGAACCAATACGAAGCTGAAGTGACAGTTTCCTGAACTGCATCATTACCAGTGATGAGATGACATGTCACCACTATGAGCCAGAGTCAACATGGCACTCCATGGAGTGCTAACATGTGAACTCCCCACTGAAGAAAATGTTCAAGATGCAGCCCTGAATGGGTAATGTGCACTGCCTTTTGGAGAAAAAGGGCTGATCCTTCTGGATTTCCTGGAACCTGGACAAACCATCAACTCTGACTGCTGCATCACAATGCTGACTAATCTGAAGGCTCAAAATTCCAGAGTCAGGCCAGAGAAGAAGACAGCCTTACTCTTGCACCCCAATAACGCCAGGCTGCATACCAGTTTGAAGAGCATGGAACACATTGGCAGTCTTGGCTGGACTGTCCTACCACATCCATCATACAGTCCAGATTTGGTGCCTGATGTCTTCTATCTGTTTGGGTTGATAAAGATGAACTGCATGGGCAACATTTTCCCAGCACCAATGCAATCATAGCAGCTGTGAAAAGCAGGTCACCTCTGCTGGTGCAGATTTTTATGAGCATAGCATGCAGGTTCTAGTTCATCACTGGAGAAAAGGTACAGCTAACGGCAGTGACTATGTTATATTTTTCAACATGTGTTTTGTTGTTGAGAATTTGCTCTATCAAATAGTGTTACCGTGCTGTTTGGATACAAAGATAATTTCCATGGAAATAAATAGGAGGCATTACTTTTGGAACAACCAATGTATATTGATAGAAACAGTTTTGTTTCCTTTGCCAAATCACATTAACCACAACGCCTGTATTTACTGCAAAGTTACCCAAGAGCCTTGTTGTTCTTGTTGCTAGCTCTGCTCATTCTTTGTCATTTTATCAGCTGGCTGCCACTGCTAACAGACCACTGAACCTGGAAAACAATCTATCATCCGATACCATTTTGAGTGTCCTGAGCTAATTCATCAGTCACAGCCAACAGCGCCCAGCCTGCACCAGCATCTGCTACTTTAGAAAAGAAAGGTCAAAGCCAGTTCAGAGATTAAGAAAAGATTAAGCATTTTACTGCAAAGAATGACCAAAAAAGGCCCTTGGTTTTTAGCACCAAATATTAGAGCACTTTTCTGAGAAACTGACTGTCTGAATCAGAGAAAAACCCACTCTGTCTTGACCTGAAAAAAGTTTACAAGGTGCACTGTCATACTCTCATGACAACATATGTACTGCTACTACTTCTTCTTTAGGAACAAGATTTGTTTCCGCTGTTCAAACAGGCCACTGAGTTCACCCAACAAAAGCTCCCATCGACCGCTGCGCTCCAGGCTCACTGATGTCTGCAAACAGAACTATCCTTTGGTTGAACTCTGCTGAGCAAATACACAGATCACACCCACCATCCCTCAAATGCTTCAGGGAAACCACACACTGAAATGTGTGTGCGAGAAAAAAAAAAAAAACATGTCAAGAGCTGGTAGAAGTTCATATTGCCTGCTGCATGAAAAGGATGTGCTCAGAAGGAGGATTTAATCAGTAATAGCAACAAAGCAGAAGAAGGAATGTTGCTTCTTCACGTATTTTAAGGAGATACCCTGTGGTTGAACAGACTGGGGAAAAAGTCTTCCTAAAGTCTGTAAAATGGGAAAACCACAGTGTTAAATGGTGACGCACTGGAACGGGTTGCCCAGGGAGGTTGTGGATGCCCCGTCCCTGGAGGCATTCAAGGCCAGGCTGGACGTGGCTCTGGGCAGCCTGGTCTAGTGGTTGACCCTGCACTCAGCAGGGGGGTTGAGACTCGATCCTTGAGGTCCTTTTCAACCCAGGCCATTCTATGATTCTATGAAACAAACAAGATTCACCACTGTGTGAACAGGATATGGCTTCTCATGCTGATATACTGTTAGCAATTTAGTATTGCTGATAGTGCGTCCAAAATTCCCAGATAACACTTTAGATCAAGATATGGGAAATCATGGTGTTTCCTCCTTGTCTGAAAAACTGACACTGAACCTAGTAGAAATCTAGATTAGCATCTAGTTTAAATGGGTAATGAGTAAACTGGGCTGCATCACTTGAGAAAAAAATGGATAAAATAAATGTTTTCCTTAAACATTTCAACTGTGAAGAATCCTTGAGCACAGAGCAACTTCAAAATCTGCACGTGAGAATGCACAGTCTTCACAGTCAGCTGCCTTATTAAATACCTTTGCCACAACCAAGCAACGGACCAAAGCACAGCTGAAAGCATTTTTGCGTCTTCTGAAGAAACTGTGAGGTTTGGGCAGCAGCTGTATATTGTGTGCGTCTGAACCTGAGATGGCTCCAAAATGATAGCACAGATAGTTTCCATTTACTATTGCTATACTTAGCAAGTTTTCATTAATGTGTAAATTATCTTTAATGTGTATTGCTCCAGAAATGTTTAGAAGTTCAGCCAAACATAGACTCAGCTGGGGAACAGCGGCTTCATTTTAGAGATGCAGAGAGAATTAACGATTGCAAGGAAGGACATTTTCCAACAGTTGCATGGAGATAGTGAGAGAGAGGAAAAAACACTCAGGCAAAGCCTTTGCTCCTCTCCAAGCCAGGACTTCCCCCGGTACTGGGCTGGCAAAGTCAGAGTCATGGACGAAACAGCTGAATCAGCAACTAGAATCCAGGTGACCTCTGCTGCAGCCCAGACCCCATCGTAATCATTTTGAACCCAGCACACACCATTAAACATCATCTACTTCCTCTGTTGAGAACTACGGTTAATATTTATCAGAGGCACATGTTTTTATATTCCAAGGATCCTCCTCAAAACTTGCACTTGATGCAACAAAAGGACCCACGCTCCTCCGTGCCGCACTCATTGAGCAAGCCTGAGAGCAAGCATCACAGTTCTCTAGAGATGCTGTAGCTGTACCACTTCACACACTATCTAATTGCAGTACCAGCCCTTGTGACTATCTGCAGCCAGCAACACACCAGGCAAACCACAGCCTGGGGAACATTTGCTGAGCTACCTAACACAATAGTGCTGGGACTCTGCTGAACTGTAATGAACCTCAAGGCGAGATGTCAGGTTGTCCCTGTTCAACCTCCCAAGTTACAAAAGAAAACAACCTCCAGAAAAACCCTACTTGGGTTTTAAGAGAAGGAACAGAAAAATATTTATCATCTTCAGAATTCATTTTTTCATTTTACCCTGTTCATGATTTTGTTTATAATCTGAAGAAGGGAAAGATAACCATGCTACTGGCAGAAACTGAGAACCGAGACTGTGCTTCAAACAGGGACAGGCCAAACATTTCCTGAGCTAAATGGCTGACTGAGTTGAAAGAGATTTGTCTGAAACTTTACCGTAAATTGTAAAATTCACCAACATTTCTGTTCCATGTCTCTGTCTGCAGTTCTCCTGCCTCGCACCTGGCTTTGTTTGAAAGTTAAGTGTGCCCTTTGGGTCAAGAAAAATATTAATCTCACAGGGCAATCATTAAATAAGGAAATCTTGCTTCTCATGGAGGAGATCTTCCTGGTACAAACCGTCTCTCTAATCTGGTCCTGGAGAAGTTTGCTTTACAGATCCGTACAAAAAAAAAACATCTACAGAAATACAAGCTTCCCAGAAGTCTATGTTTCTGTGACATGAATTTGCTATGCTAAACTATTTTGGGGTTTGCGATCATTATGATTCACTTACAGGCTGAATATTAATATTTCTCTTTCCTTTTAAGCCATCTCTTCCATTTTCAAACCTGGCACAAGCCCATACTATTTGCACTCAAAGCTGGAGCACAATTACCTACCCCAGCCCCAGGCAGCTACACCACAGGCTTTAACAAGGGTGCTCAAAACCATTTACAAGCTCTTTCTAGCACCTTTTAAAAAGGCAAATATAATCCATATAATAAATACAAAGGCACAGAAAACACAAACTTTAATTAAAAAAACAACCAAATATCAAATATATGTTGGAAATTTGATTTAGTTGCTATCTAGTTTCCTCTGGCCTGCACAACATGTTAGCTACTTTCCCAACCAAATGCACAACCAACCTTGCACTTATCAAACTACTCTAACTGTGAATATTTTATTTCCTTGAAATGAAAAAAGTTTCTGTTAAATTAGTGCAATCATGCTTCTGCATGCAGACTAAAGCAGATGTAAAAATCTAGACCCGTACAACACGGGGATCATGGCAGCAGAGCATCTGTGAATCTGTTCTTTACATCATTATTTTTCACAGAGGCCTCAGAAAAACTCTGGTCTGAAAAAGTCTCAGATCTCAAACTCACCTAGCACTCACCACAACACATACAAGAAAAACACATTCCACATAATTGCAGCTCCCTGGTTCAAATTACTCTCCCAGAAACCAGATACTTCAGATATCAGGAGCTCACGTGCAAACCTGATCCACCTGACAGCAACTGAAGGAAAGAATTCAGGAAAATGAAGGCAGCTAAACAGTCAATCAGAATTCAGAACCAAGAATAAAAGCCGTGTTTCCAAAGCTGCTAACAGAGAGCAAGCCATTTGGTAGTACAGCAAGCCACCTCTGTGATCCTGGGTTTTCAAACTCAGTAAGGTCATTAATTACATTTAATGAAACAAGGAGCCAGAAAAGCATTAAGCACACTGCAGCTCCCACCTATTAAGACTAAAGGCGCTTTACAGAACAACAGGTATTTTCTAGACTACAAGAGAATGAGAGGGAGAAGGAAAACAGTAATTTGAAATGAAAACAGCAGTCAACATCTTACTGTTCTGCTTCACATGACAAGAGACAAGCTTTGATTACCAGCACAAACTTATTTTCAGATCCCAGGACAGAAGGTAAAAAAAAAAAGTTCTTCAACAGCACTACGTCAAGGCTCTGCCGTCACTGCCTGGACAGAAAAGAGCATCCAAGACTGGGCAGACTTCTCATACATGGCTCTAAAATCAACTGTGTAGACATCAGTCTGCAAAGCGAATGCACAAATGCATAAATGAAATGGCTCGGTGTAGCCTACCATGGAGCATATTTAATACCAATTAACTCCAAGAAAGTTATTCTCTATTATTCTCTAACAATAAATCTGGTAACGGAGCAATATCACGCTTACTTTTCAGCACTGCTGCTTACTATCAAAGCTAGGAAAAATAATTTTCTATAGAGATAGCAGAATATGTTTTACTTAGAAGGAAAGGTTGGAAATCAAAAACATCTATCCGCAAAATGAGACAAAGAAAGTTTGTCACCTCTGTAAAGTGCTTGAAATGTTCAAATGCAAGCTACCACCTATAATGCAAGGACACAGATGGCAGCAATACCTCAGCCTAGGAACAGCTGGAATGCCAGTTTCAGAACAGGCATTTTTTAGTATTTTAGAGCAATGCAAAGACAAGCCCAAATTGCTGCAAAACTTTCCTACTTAGCAAATATACAGTGACACAAAAGCAAAGCTGTAACTCCAAGCAGTGTGTTACAGTGTACTGATATTTGGTGTGAACATTCTAAGTATCAGATTGAATGACTTTCCCTGGCAAAATGCAGCTGGATAACTACGTCTTGATAAGGAGTCTCTGCTGACTCTATACATCGCTTATCCAAAAGGTGTTGGTCAGTCACTGCCTACAAAATGGAAGGTAAATAGGGAAAAAAGTAGAGTACTACAAAATAGAAGGCCTAACTGTAACACTGTGAAATGCCAACTTGAAAATTAAAGTAAGATTGGATGATTTAACAATCTGTTCACTATTAGACTTCATCCACTGCCATCTTCAATCACTAATAATAAAGGCAATGAAAGGATTTTAAACATTGTATCGATTTTTAATTTATTCTGACAAATAACTATGCGCAATCATTTTAATATTTAGAGCACACATCAGCAGCTCTTCTTAATATTTCATACAAATTACACATACGCAACCTCTACTGTTTTTCATATCAGTATGGAGGGAAGGAGTTTTAGTCTCATAGAATGAAAAACTGAAAAAAAAAACAAAGTAGGATTTGTACACCTTTCATTGAGAGATGCTTAAGCTTTTTGGACAAACAGATTTCTGTATGCCTTGCTGAACAGACAGAGCCTCATCACACTGGTACCCCATGAAGCTGCCTTGGATGGGAAAGCAATGACGACGTCCAAGACAAAAGTTTTCTAACATAATGGTTCACGATAGTTTGAATGCCAACCAGAATGTTACTGGCGCGTAAGTAGAGATTTCAACCCTCAGAGATGTGCTTTTGCTCATGGTTCTTCAGATTCACCAATAGATATACATACATTTTTAATATTGCTTTAAAGAGTAAACATTTAATAAAGGAGAACAAAGTAACAAGACTATTGGCAGACTTTGGGTTGTTTTCTTTTTGCCATTGCAAAGCTAAAACATCAACTCTGAAGTGCTGCAGTGTCACCTCCTGCATATCACCATCTATCTATACTGGCTTTTCCAGAAGCTGCTATGCAGATTGCACATACGGTACAAAAACCTTCACAACCTACTTGTTCTATGAGAGCAGAACTATGTTCCCTGTATATATTTGGAAAAAAAGAAAAAGCAAAATAACAACACACACACAAAAAAAAAACAACAAAAAAACCAAACCAAAACAAAAAAAAAAACCCAAACCTACACCAATGCTTTTAAACTTATTGCTTACTCTTTCCACTGATGATTTATAAACACAGTATTAAACCATGAAGCTAGAATGATAGAACAGTGTAATTCCTAATAAATAAATGTTTCATGACTTCCAGTATGGGAAAGTTAAGCGAGCTGCAAAATTTACATCATTTCCTTTAGGAAAGTTATACAAATCCCTGCTAAAATATTTGGTTTTGTTGGTGTACCTAAAGCTTCCCCCTCTCATAATCAGCTATCTCCTCTCATCTCCTAGTTTCTTTTCCAAGCACCGTGTGTACATTTCTAACACATACCGCCTGTTAACTTTTTCAACTGATACAGCAGAACATCGGCTAGATTTCCATTTTAACATTTAACCATTCCCTCCTTGCTACAATTGGTTTCCATGACTAATGAGTATTACAGCTGAAGCCCAGGAAAATCAGACCTACCTCCCCAATCCACAAAAAAACGTTTACCACATAAATTCGAACATGACATTTAACTTCTTTATGCTTAGACAGGAACTCAATATTTTTCTACTGTGTCAAAAAGTGAGGACAGACATATTACGAGGAGCGACTAAAGGAACTGGGGCTGTTTAGTCTGGGGAAGAGAAGGCTGAGCGGAGACCTCACTGCTCTCTTCAAATACCTGAAACGTGATTGCAGTGAGAGCGGGGCTGGTCTCTTCTCACTGGTGACAGGTGACAGGACAAGGGGAAATGGCCTCAAACTGCGCCAGGGGAGGTTTAGGTTGGATATCAGGAAAAACTTCTTTACAGAAAGGGTTGTTAAGCACTGGAACAGGCTCCCCAGGGAGGTGGTTGAATCACCATCCCTGAATGTGTTTAAAAACCATTTGGATGCGGTGCTCGGGGACATGATTTAGCGGTGGGTCGTTAGAGCAGTATGGTTAGGTTGCGGTTGGACTTGATGATCTTGAAGGTCCTTTCCAACCTGAGCAATTCTAGGATTCTATGATTCTAAAGACCCCAGTGTGCCTGAATGCAACAGTAATACACAGCATGAAGGCATTAAGAAATTAACAAATGTGGCACCCATGACTCCAGAAAGCAAACAAAACCCTTACAAAACAAAACAAAAAAAACCCTGTAAGATGAATTAATGACACCAGTAAACCACTTAGTACAGCAGGGTTGCTTTTTTTGTAAGCTACATCCCGTGTTTTACAAAAGTGGAAAAAAAAAAAACCAAACAGCTGACATTACCTGCATCTTCTAAAAAATACTGCACAGCCATCAGCACCTTCCCCTGAGGTCGTAGGTCAAGCTGTGGAGAGAAAGATACCAAAGGTGAAGTATGTGGTAGACTGAAACTGTCAGGAGTGTACACAGCTCCGTAGGCAACCCAAGTACAGCATTCAGTAACTACTGGATTGTGACCCTCTTCCATATCTCTCAGCTGCAGCTGAACCAAGTGCTTTTATCCTACTGTTTTTACTTGTACGCTGCATTGCTTTGATGTCGACCCAGAAGCTCACTGCAGTCACAGTTCATTGTTTTTACACGTTCTTTTCCCTTTTCTGAATTTTCATCAGCATCTATTTTTACTTTCAGTAAATTCAATTTGCGCAGGAATCCAGTTTTAAAAGTCTGTACAATGATTAATAAGATTATTGGCAGCACAAGCCACAGAGACACCAAATACCGTCGCACGTCATCAGAAAAACAGCAATGGAATCAAAATTTATTTTGCTTTTTCCCCTCAAACTATTACACACGGTTTCTCCAGCAAATCCTACAGACCAGCATCATTACAAAGCTCCCAGAGAAAAAGAAAGCCTTTCAAGCCTAGGCTCAGTAACCACTACTTCCTAACCTGCGGCTTTCATAAAAGATAGGAAGCTATTAGCATGAAAGAATCAGATTCAGGCTTCACCTTAGAGCAAAGTACCACCAGGTTAATAGAACTTGGGAAAAACAAGATACACTCATAAACATACTTCCACGAATCCCACTGCATTACTGGCATAATGGCCAATTTTATTTTATTTTTTTATTTCTAAGGCATTGTCTGGCACTCAGAAACATTTGCCTAGCAAAGGCAAAGACTTCAGTAACTACTGACTAGTTTCTCTCCAAACACAAGGCCAGCCTTCCAAGCTACAGTAAGCGATGTGATGTCTTTGCTGGGCATGATGGTCTGTCCAAGTCACGACCAAGGTCGTTTAATGCTGAAGGTGACTAGATGGTACCTGTTCTGTGGGTAACAAGCAAAAGATTCCAAACCACTGAACTGGCTGAAGTAATACTGATTGCTATTAGTTTTAACAGTTTTGAACAATTGCTTTTGTCCCAGAATTCAAGTTAAGGTGGGGAAAAAAAATGTACTATTTCAGAATTTAACAGATGAACACAAACCAGTGAGATATTACTGAACCTGCAAAATCTGTAAAACCCTTCAATATTAAACATCCCCTTAAGGTTTTTGTTTTTCACCTTCAAGATCTGTTTGGTGAGGTAGACTTGTACATACTTAGAAGAGCAAAATCCTGTTACAATAAAAACGTACTTGAGATAGAATAGTTCCTTAACAAGTATTACCACACTAATCAAGGCAACAACTGGACGCTCCCTCTGACACCTGTATCTAGCATTCAGGAAGACCCACCATTCATTAATCCACCCCTTTCCAATGGGGAACCAGCTTTGTCACTTCTGTGAGCACCGAGACTCATCAAATCAGACGTATCCATAACTACCTTTACTATCTGCTCATCCTGCTTTAGCTAGGCCAGTGAAAAGGTCTTCTCCTGAAGCATCCCGGGCAAATTCAGCAACAGTCCAGTCCAACAGGCTTTGAATATGAAACTATGCATGAGATTTTGAGAAGACCTGCTTGTATTTAGAAAATATTTCCTTCACATTGACCATACTCCAAATACAGAGATGGGCAGTTCCTGTAGCACCAAATACGTGTACTTTTTGTGCAACTGTCTGGAGTTCAGCTTTACATACAATTGCACATTGGGCAAGAATATGGCACCTGATCACCTAGCTAGAAAGCTGTCTCCCAAATCAAGGGGTATCTAGATATTCCTATCCAAATCTTTTTTCTGCATTCTGAGAAGTTTTGGCTGTGCAGGACACTAATTCGAGTTGCTTCAAAATCTGATACAATTATAGAATTCTGTGCAACATTAATGCCACATCACATTCTCACTACACTTATTGTTGAATCAGGGTGCGAACAACTTCATCAAATGAAAAAAAAAAAAGGAAGGAATCTTATTTATTTAAGCCTAATCAGGCAGAGAGTAGGATTTTATAAAGACGCTATCAGTAAAACTGTAATTCATCAAAAACTCATTGCAACACATCAACTGAATGAATGAAATAATATGTTCAGCATTTCAGATTTGTGGGCCCAGGGTTTTGATCCTCCCTGTTCCTGTCACTTACTCCTCTCTTGACATAAAAAATACGTTTTAATTTTTTCTTTGATGTTTACAGTGCTAATTAAAGATCATTCAAACACAATTATTTAACAGCTGCTCTTTGGTTTTACGTTGTTTGACAACAAACAACTTCTGTATTTAAAACTACAGTAGACCCTAACTTCATATCCTATGCTATATTCTTGAGTCTGACTCTCAGATTTGTATCCAGCATGGAACAGGAACAAACAGCAGGTTTAGTAAGATGCCGTAGCTTTTGACTTCATCTACAAACTACTGGGGCATAGAGGCAAGAAAAGATACCATTAAATCCTAAATGAGGATTAACAAATGTCCATTTAAGCAGCATCAAGCCAAGTAAAACATTCTGTAAAAATACATTTGTAAAACAGAAACATCAAGCTGAAGGTCCTTAGAATCAGCTTCAGTTTATTCTCTAGAAGAATTACAATGATCAGGTCAAATTTTAACAGAAGCTAATTTCTATAACAACTGTTAAGCTTTTTAAAAATAGGAACTCTGTGATTTATATCAGTATTTCATACACTAAAGTCATTGGTTTCATTATCAATTTCTTGAACTTTGTATATAATCTGCTTCAAAAAAGGCTGCTAAAGTAATGGTCTTAAAAGCCCTGCTACGCAGGCGAAAGGGATCAAATGCAAAGTGTCCGTTTAGCTTGGAAGAAGCAGAACCAGGTCAGCAAGTTTAAGGAATTAATCTTCTCCCTTACCCAGAATTCTGCTTTGCCGTTGCCTTTCTTGCAGCGCTCCGCCAGGACAGACACACCTACAGTCGCTTCAGATAATGGCTCTTCTGCTGCTTTCATGAGAACAATCTGAATCACGCGTCCTTCATAAATGTGGGCATCAAAAGTAGACTTCCATTCTGGATACATGGTGGGTTTCCTCTGAACCAGAGTTTTTCCTCTCTCTGAAAGAGGCATCAAAAAAGGAGAGAAACTGTAAAACCAAAAGGCAAAGCTCACTCTGATGAGCAGGACACGTAAAGGCAACAAAGATGTTACTGTGCTGCCCCAGAGACTGGGGCGAACAAGACCCAGTTTGGGATTAGTCACATTCATTCTGACAGGGAATACTAGCACGGCTGCTTTCTGGCATCAATCTCCATGACGTGTTGTCTGATTACAGTGAATACCTACTGCTAGAAGATAAACTGAGATAGATGTTACGCTGACCTAAGTTTAAACTGAAACTCATGGCTAACAGATGAGAAGTTCCACATTTCATTAATCCACTTCCACGTTATCCCAACATTTCACTTTTATTAATAAGCAAGTCCCTCTCATTGACACTGTACTCTCTCTGCTGTGCTTGCCACTTTTTAATTAGTGTCAGAACGCCCTATCTGTCCTCTCCAGCACATACAGACCTCACATAGTTAAAGAGTAAGGACACCTGTTAACTCCATTTCTTCTTGTCTTTAACTTAGTGTACCAGTCAGCTGTTTTCTGTCCCTATCTATAACAGGCATCAGCATATTTCTAGACCTGGCTCTCTCAGTAATCCCATTGACACATCCAAAATGATAGTTACCGCCTTCTAAACAACCACATCCAGTTTTTCAATGCAGCTCTGGTACATGATGCCACCTCCACAGCATTCCTCTGATGTGCTCCTGAGCCAATTAATCCCGATCTGTACTCAGGTAACTGAAAACCATTTTGTACATTCTGTACAATTTTTGTTGCTTATCAGGATTATTTGCTGCAATAAAAGTGCTCTCTAAATGCCTCTTCAGCTCTGAATGATTTTTTTTCCTCCTGTAAGAGTGCAATCTGTTCTTATGATATCAAGGCAGTAGCAAAGCAGATTAAATAGCTGGACCCTTCCCCAAGAAACTGCAGTGTGATCTGCTGCCTATAACTAGCCATCAAATTTTCATTCACTTCAAAGAAGAATAAGACACTTCTTACTTAAAAAAAAAAAAACCAAAAAAAAACCCAACTTCCTGGAAACTCAGGGCAAAGTCCACATTCATTCAGCAGCAACTTGCTCAATACACATTGCTCAATTGTGCTGAGCTATCCATACAAGAATAAGGAAAAGTGTCCTTGTCCTTCTTTATTAGGGAAGGCCTATCCACAACAGCATTACAGATTACAGCTTTGATAAGCACACCAAACTCTGCCTGCCAAAAGACAGACTAAAATGTTCACACAGACACCTGGGGACTTCCATCATTTCACACCGAACTTGAGCATTCCTCCTCTACACAGTCAAAAGCTTTCATCTGAAATTTGGGCAATCTTGCAGACAGAAAAACCTCAAAAATGTTAGCAATCCAAACCTACTTGCAGACCTTTGTACTTGCTACTCATAGCTATGGAAGAATTTGGAAATATTATAGTGAAAATACATTGAGTAAACTCAAAGAGAACATCATTTAGGGGTTATTAAGATGGACAATAAAGGTAAGGTGGAATTAAAAGCAGGCTGACTGCACAGCAAGTGTTCTATGCTAGCCTATTTTTGGACTGCTAAAGCCAGATCCTTTCATCAGAAAGGCATACTTCAGCCAGTATCCTCGGGAATACAAGAAACTGCAGCCATTTGCAGGACCTTTGATGATAATTCACAATTTGCAGAAGCAGCAGTACTTTAAAGATGAGTTGGTAATCCTCTTTGTATGGTTTTTAGGGGGAAGGAGAACTATTTCAGCCCATTCACAGAAGTCTCCCTATTCCCATGCCTCAATTAATATCCGCTTTGCTCAGTTACTACACACATTCTTACCCTACACAGAACTGGAAGAAGCTACCTGTATTAATGGTAATGACCTCCAGTCTGGCTATGCTACTTTTGTAATTAAAATCATTCTAATCAAGACTTGTCACAGATCACAGTATCTGCCTGTAATTGAACGCTTACGTCCGAGCAAAGAACAGCCTTTAAAAACACTGTTCCTGCCCCTCCTGAATTCAGGCTTCCATTATTTCTCTGCTAACACTAGTTGCTTCAAATTCCTTTTCATATTTGTGAATTGGCTTAATGCCTAATCATCAGGCAAATTATTTTCTTCTTAAACAATAAGATTTCCTCAATCACGCTTCATCCAGCTGAAGTTACTCCAAACCTTGTCAAACTGGCAACAAGAGCATCAGTTTCTTTTCCTTAGCACCGCCTACCTCCAATTAGTCACTGCTCCAAAGTTCACAGCACCCACCTCCCCTGCCTTTCAGGGCTTCAAAGATAGGTGCAAGCAGAGAGGAGAAATGGTGGGACAATTCCACTTGTCAGAGACAGAAGCTGACAAATTGTAAAGGGGATTTATTTAGACCACTTCCACACCTCCACACATTCTAACAGCAACAATGCTTTGAACACCAGTTCTTTAGAGCATCTCACAGCAGACAAGGAAAGAACCTTTCAGGAGCTTAACGCATTTGCTAGACGACAACGTTTTCTGGAAGGGGTACTGTGCTTTCCTGCATTCTTTGGCATTATGTGAAGCGTTAGAAACACAAGGCAGGATTTAGAAGTCTCAGCCTAATCCATACAGCAATTCCTAGGCTTTTCTCTCTCATCTTGTTTGGTTGCAGTGGCATATTTTAGGTAAATATCTGAAACCATTATAAACCTTTGAAGAAGCGGTCTTTGAAGGCTGAGGGCTTGCTCAACAAGGAGGTGCTAACAAAACCTTGGGTGCAAATCATACCAAACAAGTAATTCTGCCAAAAGACTCAGATACTACTACAATAATCAAATACGTTTGTCATTCATATCCACCCTCTAAGGCAATAATGTACTGCTGTACGCTCAAGAAGGGTATTCTCAAACCTGCTGCAGTTCATATCCCTTTTAATGACACTCCACTCCATCACCCTCCCTTGCAGAGCCCTTTTGAGTGCAGTCTGTTGCACGCAGAATGGGAGAGAACAATGCTTTATTTAACATTTGCAAACTTATGTCATACAAAGCTAATGACTCAACTCATACAAAAGTGATATTTCAACTGTTTCAGCTGCTTCACCATGTCTTTTGTGAATACAACGCATTTCACTGGTTGGTGCTGATGCAGAAGAAAGGAAACTTAGACTTCATCCTAACAAGTGCTGAGCATTCTGCCTGCAGGAGAAGAAAGTTCTAATAAGGAAGCCTCATTTTACGGTGGGGGTAGAAACAAGCCGGTGTTAATTCTTCCATTCTGAAAGAAAGGCTCATGCTGAGGTGCTTGGCATGACAGGAACAGCAGGACTCATTGCCATTTACAGACTAGGAGGGATTGCAGTATTTCTCAACAGTTTATTTGTATTCAAAAATTATCACCATTTGTAAACTCACCTGTAGTCATTGCCTCCTTCATCTTGATAGCGCAGAAAGGCTGTAGCTGTTCCTCTTGATTCTGTACAGGTCCCAACTCAAATGAGTTGAAAGATATCCGTAAGAAGGGAGCCATTGCTCACAACAGCGTCAATGCACACCTGTGTGGAAATAACAGAAAAAAACACTTAGTCTGAGACATGTGGGAAAGCAGTACACAGCTCTCAGCCATCACAGCCAGTACAACCCATGCTCTGAAGTCTCAAAGTCTTGTATGAGGCTTTGAGACCGTAAGTCCAAAGTAAAAATGGCCGGAACCGAAACAAGAAACATCGCAAGTACGACCAAAGACTCAACACAAGACACTCTTTTACTGTTCCTAGTTTGACTTAGACCTTCCTCAATTTTTATGGACTGAGACCACTTCCATAGAGAGACACAAATTATCAAAGAAATCACAAAGTAAGAGACAGTGGAAAATTCAAGTGGAAAAACTGGATACATCTCTTAACATATTGATGTTCCTTCGATTTTCAAATACAGTTTTTTTTTCCCTATAATAAAAATATTTACTTTTGGAGCCACTTGCATGACTATATAGAATACGTATACTTAAATATATATTCCTACAGCTACAAAACCACTGCACTGAGTCACTTGGTTAAAACTGTCAGGAAATGCAAGAATCCAAATCACTTAAGTCAGCAAACTGGCGTTTCACTTGTCTTCCCTCCTTCTCAGGAGCTCCTGAACACAGAGCAGTTTTCAGCTCAGTTTGCAGCACCTCCAGCAATGCAGTTCTCTGCACGGCAGTCCTCGTTTGGTGAAGGAAACATTAATTACTCAAAAGGAAAGAAAACAGCATTTCTTGCTAACAGATGATTAAGTGCAATCAGAGAAAGGGTTAGGAGAAAAGAGTTAAGAAGGTACTAGGAAGAGATGATAGAAAAAAGAACAAAAAGTGGGCTGAGCTGGCCTTTTATCTGTAGATTGTTAACAAGCTTGGTCAAGCAGATAGGAACAACATTTCAAGCAATCCTGCATGTGCTTGCTTTTTTTTTTTTTTAAATTACGTAATGATATTGACCTTAGAAGCAATTAACATACTTTAAACTCTTAAGGCCCAGAACAGTCATTTAGATAAGAGGCTATAAAATCAGTCTTTGCAGCAAAACAGAATGTAGTTCCTAACACCATGTTCTGACACCACGCAGTCTTCCTGCATGGAAACCGCTCTCTAAAGAAAAAAAAAAATCTTATGACTCTCTAACACTTACTGAGCTTGTTTTTTTATGAACAGAGCGGTTCCCTACCTTCCCTTCAGTAGAGTAAGACAAAGTTAGAAAACAGGTTTAAGATTACTTGGCACCATTGCTTGTTCTACTTATGAAACAAAATTGCTTCTGACAGGTTCTTGGCAATACCAGGCAAAGTATTTGCAGGTAGGCCACCAGCCACACACACAAAGAAGAATGGAACTCACCCAAGTGGTGAAGGGGCTCTCTGGCTATGCAGCACTCCCTTGCAAGAAGCAGCCTAGGTCCAAGAGATGCCCTCCCTTCAGTGGCTGCCCCTTAGATGAGCCACAGCCTCACCCAGAATCTCAGTGAAATAACAGTCTTTCCACACTAACCCACTCGTTAATGCGACTTGGAGCACCATCTGATGAGACTGGGGATTGAGATGGCCTCACAAGGACAGCAAAACAGCTTTTGTAAAAATACTATCCAATACCTCCTTTTGACAAAGGCAGTGTAAGCACCATGCTCATAAAGAGCTTTATTGAGGAACATATTTTAACTGCCTAAGAGATTTGTGCTCAGTGTGCTCAGAGGTACCCTCAAGTCCCTGGCTGTATGACTCACAGCACCAGATCACACTCAGTACAGATGCAAGAGAAACCAGAACTCACAATACTTCTGGGGAAACAGCTTTAGGACTCAATCAGGCCACAGGTAGCAACAAGCTAGATAGGTCGCTCTGTAGCTCCTTCTGAAAACTTTGACAAAAATCACCAGATTGCAGAATAACTCATGTTGAAAGGGAAAACCTAACTAAAAATCACAATTACAAAGTAATTGGAAGGCACTGACAAAGCTAACCTAACAATTGCACTGATTTCACCCAAACTGAAACCATTATTAGTCTGAAGCAGACCACAAGGCTTGTTATTGGGCATTTACTTCAACAGCAAATTAACAGATGAAATAGAAATAAGTTCAAAAAGCATATGGACTTTGTATCTCCACACAATCTTCCTTTGTTCTGACGGTCTAATGCAAAATCTACTTTGAAGGCTGCATTTTCAACTCTGCTTCTCAAAACACTGCTTCTTAGTTTTTGTTTATGGTTATTTGTTTTAGTTTCATAACACTTGACTTCAGTACCATCCCCAATCCTCACTCAGAAATGCAGTGCTAAACACAAGCAATTAAGGAGTCAGCAGGAAACACCAAAACCCAATAATTCTGTGATCACAGTTGCAAGAGCTTACCTCAAGGCCACCATGAAGAACATCAGAAGATGCCTTTCTGCTTCTCCATTTAACAGAAAAACATCAATAGACATCTTACTTTCACATAACAAACTACCTATTCCTGCCAAGTTTCTCTACCCTTGGACATTCTGCTTTTTTCAGAAAAGTAGATATGCTCAGTGGCTTCACAGAAAATCTCACTGTACATGATAGACTGTATATTGCGATGCAGGGAAGCTGGCTAAATAAGGCAGGAGGGCTTGGATTCAATCCTCAATTGCTTTCCAATCTTCTTCTACGCCAAGATATTGCACTTGACACACACTGGCGGTACTGCTGTAAACAACAAAAACACACCCTACTAAAACTGTTTTTGGCAGCGAGTGAAATTCCACAGAGATTCACTTTAATTCAACAGTGTTTCTAAAAATCTGTGCTCATCCAAAGTTTTGCCACATGTGAAAAGCAAAAGCATCCAAACTAATGCGTAAGTTTGCTCACTGCAATATAGACAAAAGTACCTCTCTGGTCTCCTTCGAAGCGTTGACTCTAGCTTTAAGTAAGAGCTGGGTCTGTCAAGAACTGCTATAAACCACCAGCTATGACCTGAAGGCAATTTTACAATGGACTCACATGACCTGTATTACTGCTAGGAAGCATTAAAGCCAACATGTTTTCCCTTAAGTGTGTGACTTTATCCAAACTGGTGGAGAAACTGAGACGCAAACTCCAAAAATACTGCAACGAAGAAAAAAACACTCTGGGAAAATGCTTCAGAAGCACTGTTTTGCACAAAGTACCCATGACATCCACAGTGATTCAGACTGCGCTCCTCAATGCTCCCCAGCACATTTGTTTCAAGGATCCCAGTGCACCCTACTGCGAGTTGAAGCTACATCCAATATCGCCTACAGTAGATTCTGTAAAGCCCACAACAACTTCCAAGAAGCTTTAAAATTGAGAGCTTTTGACCATATTTAATAAGAAAAGAAAATTAACCATGTTACTGTTGACTACAATAAGCATGGAGAGAAGAGAGCTAGAAAATTGAAACTTTTTCACAGCAATGCCAACATCGGATGAGTGAGCGCTTAGTTTTCACACAGATGTTTGTAACGCATGATTTTAAGGAAATGTTCAAAATGAATTAAAATCTCAAAATATTTGAAAGGTTTTTCGCAGCATTTGCTAGCACAAATGTCACATTAGAATAAAAACCTGCTCAGACACAAGGGACTAGTTCCTCTCCTCCCAGCAGCGCAAAAAAAGCTATCGGGGACTCTTGCTGAAGCTGAAGGCGTTGCTCGTCAGGTAGCCTCGTGCTGTAACTCTTCCTTGTTGCAAACTGCAAGTCACCTTTAGTACAATCCAGAAGCAAAGAGGCAGTTGTGACTTTTGCACAAAGTGGGAAGTAACACCAAAGCAGCAGAGAAGGAAATACTGTCAAGCCAAAAACAGGCTGCTAAGAGGTTGTGGATGCCCCGTCCCTAGAGGTGTTTAAGGTCAGGTTGGATGGGTTGCTGAGCAATCTCATCCAGTACTTGATCTAGTGGCGCTGTCGCTTGCAGAGGGCTTGGAACTTGATGATCCTTGAGGTCCCTTCCAATCCAAGCCACTCTATGTATCTATGATTCTAAGAACAGAAAAATGTCAATGATCTGAGCCTCTGATCTCCTTGTAATGGTCTGAAAAGCAACAAAGTTCCTGCATTTTACAAATGGATGTACTGCTCCACACACACCAGGATCACGTCTTTTCCCCGCTGCCTTACAGAAACCTTCTGGATGGGATGGAACGACCACTTTCTGTTCAGCTCCTTGATGAGACCACTTCCAAAGCCCTGAAAATCTTTGGGGAACGCCAACACCAGCAGCCAGCATCACACGCAAGTGGCCGATGGGCGTACATCCCTGAAAACATGTAGTAATACCTCTGCATCTTAAGATGCAGAAATATGAGTTATTTCCAACTTGCAGCCTTGTCTTTTTTTACACAAGGGTTTCCTTTCCTCCATTCTGGCAATGGTCAAAAGGTTCAAGAAAGACAGCAACAAACTATTGCCCAGCTTCCCTTGCCCCTACAGAACTCTCAAAACCATGACCCAGCTCTTTGTGTACTTCCTACTGAAGGTGCTCCTGCTACTTTAACAGTGATAACACAGGAAAGCCTGCAGATAGAGATGCTGGCTATGCGATTAACATCCTTTACCTGTGCACATCACTAACATGCACATTTGCATTTTTATTATTCCCTTTCATGGGTCTTTTTGGTTACATCACAGAATAACACAAAGCAGACAGGATGGCTATTGCTCCTGAGTAACTCCCTTCACAGGTACACATTAAGCCGATCAAAATACCACCTTCAAGACAGAAGCAGCAGTAACTTTGCCGTAGAACATGTACCTGAGTCAAAATAATCATAATACTTTCGAAGCTGCAGACCAGTAGTTACTCTGCAGGGAGTTTTCACACGCCCTGTTTCAGGTCCTGGCCTCTATTTGATGTTCTGGGGGAAGAAGTTGCTCTCAAAAAGGAACCAATTCAAAGAGGTTTGTTATATTTGCTGTTATCAGTCTTGTCAAGAAGACAGACTACAGCACTCTTTATCAGCTGGACTTCCCTAAGCACTGTGGACTACAGCACCACTGCTATTTCAACTAGAGGCTGAAAAGGTACCTAAAGCAAACAAGGTACCTACAACGTAATGCTGAATGCTGACAGACGCCAGAGGTGGCAAAAAAAACCAGCTGCAGGTGCTGCTCTGAATAGTTAAAATCCACAGAGGGTTTGAAAAGTGTTCTCCAACACACAGGACTAAAGTCACATGTTGCACGTAGGTCTCTGCAGGAAAAGGAGAACTATCCAAAGCTACTGCCCCTGCACCAGCAGCATCACCCTTGATTTTATTTAGCTTCAGCCACTCAAGTTGCAACTATCTCATTTTTATTTACTCCAGTAAATGACAGATCCATCTGTCCATGGAATCCAAGAGTGGTAATTAGAAGCATGAAGCCTCCCAGCAACTATTTTGATGAATTATCACATGGAGAAGATTTTACAAACAAAATAAAAATAAACCTTAAAATTACAACTATAGGACTATACCTATGAAAGCAAAATATATAATGCATGAGGAAAGCAATGTATCTAAAGCATTAGGAAGTACTTAACGAGATGCACTTGCCTTTGGGAAATCAAGCATTAAAAGAACATCTTTAAAGCAGCCCAACCACCTATAACTTAGCAGCAGTATTTCTAAAAACATTTAGAAATAATTATGTCAGAGGACTTAGAAAGGTGAGAAAAGATTGATAAATCTAACACTATAATTCAATTTACTTGCTGTTAAATCCATTGTCAAATGTATATGGTTCTTTTTTTTTTTCCAGTTCATAACTTCAAAATGGCAATCCTCTAAATTCTAGTGCAAGTTATATATATTTTGGGATCTGCTTTGTGTTTTGTTTTTTTTTCAACAGTGCATGCAGAATGGTTCATCATATCCTACAAATATAGCTAAAAAAAAAAAAGAAAAGTCTTTCGCTGTCACCTCATTTTTTTTTTTTTTTTTTAAATACTTCTGCTTTTGTTGGGCTAGGACAAGACTAGAAACAGAGAATGACATAATAAAATCTCTTCTTATTGTGTTGCAACAGCATGGCGAAAATCCAGCCAGATAAGACAAGAAATGTTCCTGGGGTTTATCCTGCCTGGCCAGAAGCATGGATAATTCCGAGTTTCCATGTCTCTTCTGCATGCTCAACGGTCCCATAACTGCCTGAATTTATGGCTGTCTCATAAGCTGGTGATACTTCCCCATCGCTTACAGGCCAAAAAAATTACCAATGCTTTCCCTATTTTTATTATAACAAACTTTTCCAAATACGAGCATCAGAAACCTTTTTCTGAATGTGCCAACTCTTGAAATCTTCCAAGGGCAAATTTCTGAAAAGCAGCACTGAATGCCCTTTTTTGGAAAGGGAGCATTAGGAGCAAAGCTGCTGTTTTTGATATTCCACAACTGCTACTTGGGAATAAGGAAGTCAAGGCAGCCGCTTTTTCTTTTGAACTGGATAAGAAACAGTAAGTTTAATTCACTTTGTTCTTTTTTTTTTTTTTTTTCCAAACTCCCAAGTTGTCCTTCCTGTCTGAAGGCACAGGACTACCCAGTAAGCGACAGAAATGTAAGCATGTTGCCTTTCACCTCTACCAAAATCAAGCCTGAAACAAGAGTTCAAAAGAATCCTCTTCATTAACTTCCATCACCAATATCAGACATTAAAACCATGTACCAGGAGAAAAACTGCCTAAAGCCCCAAAACTTTGTCACTTCTGATAGCACAAGCCACTGCAATGGCATGGAAAGCCTACTCCAGCAAGCTGGCTATCAGCTGGTTATGGAGCTCTAGGTGTGGGAACAATACATTAATATCAAATCACACTACAAAATGGAAGTATTAAGGAGGCAAACGATGCTATCTATGTGCACGTGTAACTTACGACTAACCAGGAAGGTTTTTTCCGGACAAGCTGGAAGTTTCAGGTGTTTTTTCAGCAATTAAATAATACAGTTCCTTCCAGATGAGAGGAAAACGTTATGGTGAAAGGGATGAAGCTGCACTTCTTCCCTACCTCAGCACGCTCAGGATCCAAGCCAGCTGCCAGGCCAAGCTCTGGCAGAGAGCAGAGCCCTGTGCACCGTCTGCATGTCGGTGCCCCGACGAGCTCACAGCTCCCACTTCCTCAACAGCACTCAAGGAATTAGTCAGCATGACTCAATTGCAAAACTCAAGTTTATCATGCGAACATGAGTCCTCCAAAGGAAGAATGCAGCACGGCAAGAAGGCTCACAGCCTCATCTGAAGCAACCTGTAAGCTCGGAGAAAGCTGACCTCCTGCAGCTTGCAGATGCATCAAACCGAAGGGGAGTGGCCAAAGAGAATTCAGCAATTTGTACAGTGTCTGCTTAGGTACCACCATAACCAAGAAGTAATCACCTCTTCCACGTTCAGCTTCTGATGTCAGCGCTGTCTGTCTTCCCAAGCATCATGGGTGCACAACACACTACTAGCTCTCTGCCTGCATATGCAAGGTTAAGTTCCCTTCTGTCAGTGCTGCCTGGAAGCTCGCTCTCCAGTGATTTCCAAAGAGCTACTTTTCCCCCTGCCCCACTCCTACAAAAAGCCTCAGAATTCTGCATTCTAAGAGAAAAAACACCACTGGCCAGTAATAAAGACATTGGACTGCTGATATTACTTGAGTCTGGTAAGACCATTCTTGCCAGCAGGTTATGCAGAGCACCGTAATGAGCACAGATGAGTGGGTCTATGCCACTGGAGTCTTTCAGGGAAAAGCTGCATGGCCAAGCCCAACCGTCAGCTCCATCCTCACTCTCACTGAGAATTTGATTCAAGAGAAGCTTTCAAAGCCAGGCTGGATGGAGCTGTGAGCAACCTGGTTTAGAGGGAGGTATCCCTGCCTATAGCAGGGGAGTTGGAACTAGATGATCTTAAAGGTCCCTTCCAACCCAAACCATTCTATGACTCTACTATCTATGAACATTTTAGGTTTTCTTTCTGGTATAGTACTAGGTGCACAAAACTTATTTTCTTTGCTAACATAAATTTCCTGGAATTTGAGATAAGCTTCCCAGAGAGCAAAGCAAAACACCATCATCATCTTAAAAACAAAGAGAAAACAATGTGACAACACTTCAGCTGAACCTTTACAACCAATATACATCTCCTGCCTCTTCCATTAACTGCTCAGTACCATAAAGACCTTGTATGTCAACAACGGTTAAGAAAAAAAAAAAAGGAAACTGGAATTTCATCTTATTTCAAATGTACAGGGTTAACATCTCTATAGGAACAGTAAAGAAGCAAAAAATGGAAAACGAGGAATTGCGTATTCAACAGAAACAAACAAAAGAAAACCACAAAGAGGCCTAATGAACATTGTAATTAGAGAGCAGTTTTTCTTCTCACTGCTGAAAAACATGAACAGATTATGCGAAGTAAGTGCCTCTTGCAGACACAACCCTTCAAACCAGAGCTCTGTAATACTGCCAGCACTGTGACCTAACCCTGCAAGTATCTGGAAAGCTACAATATTCATTAGCCAGGAGAACTGTATCATCATTCATACACACTGGAAGTCTGCCGCGCAGATAACCTCCTCAGATGAAATCCATATTCAGTTCATAGATACATGTTTTTAATCAAGGCTTTTATAGTAAAAGGACACAAGATTTGGGAGCCAAAGATTTTGATCATTAACTGTATACTGACTGTGACTGGAACAGATCCAGCCCTCCCTCCTGACTGGTTCTTCCTTTTTTTTTTTGCATAAATTTTTGAGAAGTCATATTTTACCCTGAGGGCCACAGACATATTTAGTCTGCTTCCACCAGAGGTTTGCCAGCATAAATTATAAGTATAAATTACCAATAAACATCAACTTAGTCAAGACTTCCTGTAGCATAATAACTGAAAATAAACAGTGAAGCCTCAAAGGGATACGCACTTATGAAAGCATCTCTCGTCTTTGAAATATAGAGATGAACTAAGCACAACCGAGTGGAAGTGAGGTATGTACAAGATGATGCCAAATAATGAATGACTAATAGTGAGAAATTAGAAAGGAGTGAACGTAACTGAAGTTTAATTAAAGGCGTTTGCCCCACTGTAATGTGAAAGCTCAGGCTAAGATTGCCAAAAGCAGGAAAACAAAACCACAAACTGCTTTTAACTGTCTCCCTTCCTTCCTTCCGGATCACTTTCTATAGGAAATGAACATTTAAAAGCACCACAGTAGCCCTTGCGTCCCCAGCAGGAATATATATAAAGTCTGGACAAAGCTTACTAACAGCAAGGTCTATTAAAGCTTAAAGGGATCTTAAGAGAGCCATGGGTTATTTTTAAGTCATACTGGCTTTACAGGAGAAGTTGTAACATTAACTGAGGGTGAGATTATGTACTATTTAATACAAATTTTAATTCTTTCCTTTTTAATCCACAAGATAAAAAGTTAACAGCAAACTTTAATTTTTGACCTTTGCCCGAGTTTTGTTGTTTAAATATATAAACTCAGCACTCTGCAACAGTTCAGATGCTGCTTTTACTTAAGCACTTTGATGTCTAAGAGCCATATTAAGTCATCTCTTGCTAAATAAATAAAAACACATCATTTTAATGCCCATACTGGGGAAGAAAAGCCTTAAGTACTGCCGTGTCTGGGATACAGCACAGTAGACAAGGAAGAAAAAGCTGAACAAAACCCCCCAGAGATTTCATGAGCCAGAACTTTGCTTGAGAAAATAACTGCCGCAGGACACACTCAGCTGTTCTGACTTTTGAAAGAGCAGGACTTTTTCTATGGGATGGGCACTGTGCAAACACCCTCTGGCCACCTTCCAGAAGTACCAGGAGTGCTCCTTGAAAGACCTGAACTTCTGGAAGAGGAGCACAGGTCCGACTATTAGATGCATAACAGTCTGCCAAGACTTCGTCCAGCAAGTGCTCATCCTACTTAAAACTGGAGAGTCATTTAAAAATGACGTGTCTGGTTTGTGTACACAAAACGCTTCATACATACACACACACATTTATAAATACAGACACGGAAATATAAGATAGATATCTAATAACTTCCTTACCACTGAAACTCAGCACCTGTGCTGCTACTTGACTGGATCACTGCACAAAAGAATATACTGAAAAAGAAAATCTAAACTTGAGAATTCATAAAAAACTGCTTGCAGATAGAAAAGACATCTGTAACTATAAGGGTATCTGCAGAATACCCAAACAAGAAAATGAACACAAACTGTGTTTCAGTTCTGCTCCCATGTCCCAGCGAGCCCACAGAAGAAACAGAGCATGTAATGGTTTTCCTACAGACAAGCTTTCCTGGCTCATTATGGCCTATCATTTCCTCCATCACTAAATGGATAACTGAGTTAAAGTCTTGGCAGCTTCCAAGTATTTCTGCCTTCTTGCTGTACACGTCCTTTTGCCATAGAAGTGCTCCTTTGTGATAATTTTGATACAAATCTTTCATATTTCTCGCTAAATCACAGACTGCTACCACTAGATACCACCTGTCCCACGTTGTGGCTCCAAAGCGTATCTTTAGGATGTCACTTCTGTTAGACCCTTAAACTACAAAGGATAGCATCTGGCTGCTACCAACACAGACAAACTTCAGAAGAAAACCAAGCAGCTGTAAACTGCAATGCTTCTAAGTCAATAGCATGCACTGTGCACACCAGGCTCTTCCCAGACTCTGGGGTACAATCGTATTTTAAGAAAGGATGAGCAGGGTAATGAAAAGAAAACACTCAAACCAAAATGATCTTGGTTCCACACGCAATGTTCCCATTTACAATTAGAGCAGATCCCTTTCTTATCTGTCAGCATGCAAAGACTGCTCGTCCCCAGGCAGTGGGGTGGGAAATTTGCTGCCTCTGAATCTTTCCTCTGAGTATTAGCTCTATCCATACTGTCTCAGTTTTTTCCTCCTTTCAGCGCCAACCAACTCCTTATCTTTTACTATGCCGCTTACTTAATCACAGCTTACTCAGTTACCCTAGCGCTCTGTATGTCTGCAGTACCTTCCACTTCCACACAGCAATGGCTATATCTCCTGTCTCAGTCACCAGCACGGCTCAAATGAGCAAGCAGTGTGTGCTGGCAAGCCGCTCTCCTGCTAATTCCAGCAAGCCACACTGCCAGCACTGCTCAGCCCAGAGGTCTGCTTTCTGCCTTCCAGGGCTAGCACTCCAGTGCCCACAGGATGCTGCTTTTCCCCCACAGCTCTGCACATTTCCTTGCCCTACGGGATTTTATGTACACAAACACTGTTCCAATATTGTTTCTCCGTGTTAGCAATTACTGCTGAACCCACAGACCTGTTATGTGACCACGACCAGGAGGCAAGCAACACAGCTGAAAAGAGGCAAGTAAGATGCCTGTAGCACACTCCTAATGAAAAGTTAATCCGCAACATGGATAATTTGAGAGTCCCCTGTACTGAGTAAACAAAACCACGATCATCTTTGGCCCGATGCATTTGAACTCTGTGGGAAAGAGCTACAGACAGCTCCATCTGCAACTCTACCACACAGCCCCGCTGTGATGCTGTGGGAATAGTAAAAAAAATAAATAAATATTTACCCTGATCTGCAACAGGGCTATGCTGAAAAGTATTTGCTTGTATCGTGGAAAGTTTAATTAAAAAGTCATTTTGTTAGTATAATTTGTATGCTTGTGAAATGTCCAAGATGCAGTTTTCCAATTAAAGTTTGAGTGGTTAGGGTTTTCTTAACTGCTTTAATGTCATTAAATTTATCTGACAGAAAACGGCACAATTATGGGGAATAGAAATAAAAGAACACTTAAAATTCACTTGAGGAAATGTAAAGGGGAAAAAGAGACTCACGAATCTCTTGTAGCAGTCTCTTTTGTGAGGAGTGTGCTCATTTATGATGTGTACTGATCAACACTGGTTATTGGTAAGATATGCAAATATATATAATATGCACAGATGTCAGATATCCCAAGGAACAAGGATAATTTAACATAATGATCTCCCCATACTGCACTATGTCCTGCTGAAGGTCAAGGCTTTTTTTATCCAGTTTTAAAAAGTTATGAGAATAATATTTGCATCAAGTCACCTTGATATTCATCATACATTCAATAAGTACATTAAAGATTTGATATAGACTTGACTACCAAACACAGAATCATAGAATAATTTGTGTCAGAAGGGACCTTTAAAGGCCGTCTACCCAACTCCCCTGCACTGAACAGGGGCACCCACAGCTTCACCAGGTGCTCAGAGCCCCCCATTCTTTCTTGTCATTGCAAATCATCTTAACACGCTTTTTGAGCAATTCACTTACAATGGAAGACGTACAGATACAAGACAGCCAACAAGCACAAGCAAATTAAGAGAAACTGAAAATACCTCCTTCAAAATAATGGTACATACCACCATATTCTTATCAGCTCACATTAATACACTGTGTTAATCACACAGCAAACTGGATTTGTATATTGACCTTTCTCTAAACACATAACATTAACTAAAAGGCTCAGTGAAGTGTCAGTAAACATTGGTAGACCCATACAAACGGGGACACTGTGAGACATGGGAGTTTAACTCCATAGTTATTCCAGACTTGACTAAAAGTTCTGTAAGTTGCTTCCTCTGAGTCAGATACAAACAAGGAACAAATAACACAAGTACTCAGTGCTGTTCTGCGGGTAGCTCAGGCACTGCACAAGAAATAGGCTTTGTCCAACTGAAAAGCAGATCTGAGAGGTTCCAGAGTTTCTGCTCTCTAAACAGAAAATAATGAGGCTCTCTGGGTAATTTGTAGCAGCAAGGTTAAAAGACACAGTTAAACTTTCTCTAGCATAATCTACTGAAGTCACAACAGCTACAAGAAGCAATGGTTATTTCAGATTCTTGCGCAGACTCAGAGGAATACAGCAATACATTTATGATCTTGGCATGAGAGTCAAAAGAACTTTGTACAGGCTTGTAATGCACTTGTGGCTGACTCCCACGGCCCATTCTCACTTACTAACACCATTTATCCACTAGAAAGCTGACAAAGGTACGAGAAAGGTATGTCTAGTAGCAAGATGTCGTCATATCTAAGGATCACAGTCAAAAGTCTTAAGAGTCGAGAGTATTACAACTGCTTTCAAAAACAAGATAAGTCAATATTTTACTTTAAGGAAGGCATCAGGATGGCTGTTTACAGGTTCCTTGCAGCAATTCTACTTTGAGGGATGAGTTACTGAACATACATTCAAAATTTAATCAATAATCTTTTGGTAAATTTGGGCAGATGCATTATGTAGGGCAGGTTAGTTAATTTGTTTGTATGATCAGACACAACAGAAGAGTATTAGGATTCTTCCTTGGAGTGAGTCATTCTTGCAGAAACTCCCAGCTTCCTTACTTACTCATAAGCCAAGGGCCAGCAGTGGTGACTAAGTATATAGCTCCGAATTGCAGCGACAGGTAATCTCCCATTACAAGTACTTTAATATGTAGTTCCAGGCATGTAAATTCTATTTCTGGTCCAAAACAAAATCAGCAAACTTAAAGGTAAGTTGGAAACAACTGCTCTGAATTTCCAAGTAGCATTCCAAGCTGTTTGTAGACAGTCTACTCACCTTCGAGATACATATGTATACAATGACAAGCAAGAATATCAAACCAGACATTTTTCAAAAGCTGTTCTTTTCAAGGGCCTGGAACAAGTTCCAAATGGCATAAAAACAAGAAGTGGTTCTACCATTATGGTAAAAGACTCTTCCTACAAAGGCAAGAGCTATTTAAGCTATTCAGAGCACAACATGTTAATTACATATTATAAGGATTATTTAAAACTCCACAGCAGCGAGCAAAATGTAGCATGAATTACCATAATATTAAATGCACATGCTGGGTACTCTTCAATTTCTTTTATAGATTTTAAAAGCAAATCCATGAGAAACACTTTGCAACAACATGCCTGGTAACTACTGACACTCAAAACGTTTCCTAAGAAAGATCACACATAATGTCCTCTGAAGCCTAGGGCAATTTCATGGGTTTTTGCAGGCACTGAAACCAATCAACTCGACCACTTGGCTAGAAGGTATCCCGAACATAACAGATGGCAAGGCTGGGCTTCAAACATGCTCATTCTTCGATCAATTTTCTTACACACAAGTGAAGAATTATTTTGATACAAGTGCCACCACACTGGATCTAAATTCTTTATGATGAGGAACACTACAGTCAAGGGTCTTAATCCCTCATTCTGGTACAAACACCCAGCTTGCCCTACTTTCAGCAGGCATCTCAAATAAGAAAAAAATCACAGCAATATTCTTTGAGGTTTCAACATTTGTTGGAATCACTATAAACAACAATCACTGAAACCTCATTTTCACATTCTAAAATAAACAAGAACAGGGAAAGATTAGATTACAAAACAGTAATCAGAGACTTCTGTTACTACAGAGGGAGGGGCTAGTGCCCAGAAGTGGAGCCAAGATCCCAATAACTGTATTGCTTTCCCTTGTGTTTAACCTTGAATGCACCAGGACCGTGAGAAACCCTTTAACTTCTTCATTCCCTAGTTAGCTCTAATAAAACACACACTTGCCAAAGTGCTTAATTATGAAGACATCAGGTGCAAACTAGAATTTTTATGAACAGAAGGAATTTATTAGCACCAACTCTCAGCTCAACCTGCAACAAATCAGAATTACTCCGGCTGAACCAATCCCACAAGCAACAGTTACACGGAAAAGCTTATATTTTAAAAATGAAATTGTCTATCACAGCCATGTCTGCAGAAGAACTGTCACAAGCCACTTCACTGGAGGAGGAATTGCAGATAGTGCAATAGCCAATGGAAACTCTGAAGCGTTACCAAGTTGTCAAAATATTGGGCAGCTACTGGAAGGCACCAAACATGAGCAGGCACTCTGTCCGTAAGTTTACAAACACTCCACAATAACAGTCCAGCATAAGAGATGCTCAGACACCATGCTGAACACCAACAGTACAAGTAATGCAACATATGACTAAGATCAACTAATAAAAATAAAGAACATACTCAAAACCATAGCTCCCTAAGAAGAGAGTTGTTTTCTCAGCGGTATCTAGTAGCTCAAATAAATGTTGAGGACCACTTGGTGTGCAGACAGTAGTCAGCAACAGCCAACACGCACAGTAAAGGAGAGATGTAGATGCTTAACAAATGACCCAAACATGTTTCAAAGGGTAACACAGCTACCTCAGGTAGCAACTATCACTTCAGGGCATAAAACCCACATTTTGTAAACTCTGTAAATGGAAATATTCCTGCTCAAGTAAGCTAGGGGAGTAGGCATGAACATGCAGTCTACTAAGAAAACATACTAAAGAACAAAGAACAAAACCACTATAAGTGGAATGATACGATGTTGAATTTTTAACAGATAATTCCTAGTTCTAGGACGTAAGCCATTAAGTAGTGTAGAAAAAACTATTGTGCTACAACTTGGCAATCACGCACTCCATGACTTAAAGGAATGAATAGCACGTGTGTTAAGTGTTCTGACCTTAAAATATTGCCAGCTTCATTTCTCATGCTCCTTGGAGGTGGTGGCATCCCTGTCAGAATGCATTCCAGGGCCCACAATTATCTGCTTCACTTAATCTCATAAAGAAGCATATGCTTTCTTTGGAGGAGGTGTACACCAAAGCACACGCCAGGAAGGGATGTGCTGGATGCGTCAGCCCTGAAAAAAGATTCCTGCCCTGCAGCAGTTTAAGCAAAACTGAACTGTATTGTCTTTAAACTGATGAACCGGACAGAAAGGCCATTCCTACTGCACTAAGAGGAAGAAAAGAACGGTCCCAGGCTGCAGACAAGGAGAGCCCCAAGAGTTTAAGCTGTTATGCCACTGGTAAGCCCTTTCCTGCACCAGACAGGCTACCATCACTGAGCCCTGAAACATGCACAGAAGGCACCAAAATACGCGACTGCTAACTGTAGCACACTGCTGTCCCAGGCAGCTACCAACTGCACCAAGGTTCACTGGACACGCTGTATGCAGCCTGCCTGCCCTACATAAATTACAGAACCTGCAGAGAAAGGAGAAGCTTTGCCTTTTTTTCCCCTCTTCATCTTTGTTCAAAGGATTGAGTCACTTATCACTTATATTCCTGGAGGCAGAAGGCTATTCATGGGATTCTTCCCTGCCCAGCCTTGCTGTCCGAGTTCTCTCAAGCTCCAAAACCTTCACCTGTGGCTTCTAGAAGCATTTCTAATCGGGGAAAACAAGTTTAAGAAAATTTATGTGTAGATTTTTATCTCAAACCAGATCACTTGTGCCGAGGCCTGAAGATTTCTATAAAGATGCGGTGGGAGCATGAAGCCAACTAAAATCACTCCAGATGGTCCTGGCTTTATGTCAGACTCATTCAATGCACAGCCCATAAGGGCCAGATTTCTAAAATGAAAGCTTGAATTCAAAGGTTCCTGCACTCCCACAAAGAAGTGCCCCATCTGCTAAGGGCAAGAGGAAGTTTAGATTCTTCAGACCCCACGTTGCATGCCTCAAAGTGCTGGATAAAAACATTTCAGAGGGAAAAAAAAATGGTTAAAATGGAGAAACATTGAAGATTTTGAGGAGGCTGTCAGGAATATTATCAGCAGAACTACAGTCACTGCCTTTACATTTGCTGTCTGTTGCTGATGCATGGATAAGCTAACTGCAGCAGCAGCTTTTCCAGCTGATCTTTTTGCCCCTATAAATGCTCCATTTCAAGTTTGATGTTTATTACTAATAACTTAAAAAAATATATATGTTTGTGAAGGAGGCAAGGAACTTTTAGTTTCAGAAGGAACACAACTAAAAAGCAGCAGACCAGACATTCCAGGCCTTTTGAAATCTCCCACTTGGTGCCCATCACTGTTTGAGCTATGGTATTTCATTACATGGATTACTGGCTCATTTCCAAGCAATAGTTCCTCTTTTGCCAGGAAGCTGAAGAAAGACTGTGCCTTCTGAGAAAACACTGAGCAACTTTTCTGGAAGCTGACTGCCATTTGACTACCACAAATATTTCAGCGTGACACCAGATAGATTCTTATCTGAATACATGCAGCTTAATATCTATGGGAACAAAGTTCTATCAGAAAAAAAAACTCATGTTCCTTTGAAGATACGTTTTTCAATGTTGAGACGGTGAAATTACAATGCAGCAGTAGTTAATAGGTAGCTCCTGTGTTCCATGATCTTAAGTATACAATTATGAATTAAGTTAAGACTTCTGTCACCCAAATGATTCATTCAAAACAGCAATGATAGCTTCTGACACACATTACAGATATGACTACTAGCAAAATTCAACTAAGTTGCTTAACATCTCTGATTACTAGACTTGTTTTCAGTTACTTACAGCTATGTCTACATTAATCACCACACTAAAGTTCTGCAGACTGGTTTTCTGCCTCAAAGGGTCAGAGGAGTTTCTAAAGTTTCACACAAAACATCTCATCTCTTTCTTAGGACAGGACTAGACATCATCTGGGATGTTCTTTGGAGACATAATTAAAAACAAAACAGGAGATTAGCATCTGAAATAAATGAGAATCTTCTAATTTTCCTCTAACAGTTTATCTTCTTTAATACCAGGATAATTCCATGTCTCAATGACACTGAGTGACTTAAGTTTTTCCAGAGAAAGTAATTCTCTTGTCCTTTCTGTTGTAATATCTTCAATGCACAGTTTAAACAAAGAAATCTCAAAAGTAAGATATAAACTCTTAGAATTAAAGGACAAGAACAAAACTTACCCAGTTACCTCTAGTCTTCATACTCTAAGGAAGCTATTATACAACTGCAGCCTGCACCATTCACATACCCAGAAGTTGGCCCAGATGCTGTTTGTATATTAATTCTCATTTGGGCCCTCGCCAACATTTCACAAACTCATTTTTCTGGTGAGTGATGGGATAAACTGATATATACTCACTGTCTGGAGTTGGCACAACCTCAGCCCAGTGGGTACTGCCAGCGTGCCATGGAATGAAAGGATCTGTTCTATCAAAGAACAGAAGGACAGTGTCTTCCACATTGTATTCCCTGTTCCCAGGGACCTTGCTAGGCAATTCTCTTCCCTTGTATGTGGAAATCTGGAAGCTTCAAATAGCTGCATAATAAATGAAACAATCTGTCTGCCAAGAGTACTCACCCATCATAGTTGTCTTTCATCCTTGGCAAGGGCCTGATTCTCTTTTCTGAAACTCTTGGATATAGGCCACAGTTAACTACACTTAGGCAAGACAGAAAATCACATCATCAGGTTTGGATTTTTCCTTGAATACAAGAGGTGGTAGGTGAGTGACGTACTAACCAAACTGGCCACCAGACGTGTCTTTCTCAGTGAGCTCAGTACAGCAGTACTCCTTCTGCCTGTTTCTAACACAGCTTAACCACAAAAATTTAACTTGATTGATATAATTCAAATAATAAAGTACAAAACACAAATCCTGCAGACTCATTGTTTACCTCTTTTTCTTTTTTTCCTTTGGCAGTATCTTCTAAGAAAGACACGTTTTCATTCACATAGCCTACAACTTTTAAGATACAGGCTATGGCCAATTTAAGTCACAGTGACGGAGCCCATTCAGGGAGCAGAAGCATCGCTTGAGTCTGCCAGGAAATAACAGCTGACAACTGAGCAAAACGAAGAAGAATCAGTCGAGTCTCGTAGCTTGTATGCTTTTCCTGTTTTTCCAGATAAACTGGGTATAGCCAAAGGAGACAAGCTTTCCACATTGTAAATGGTGCAGCAATCAATCTGAACCACATGTTCCTCCATCTCTTGAGCATTCACACCAAAGTCAAGAACAATTATTTGACACGTGGCTCTTGACAAAGAGGCACAAGCTTCTTGCAAATGCCAAAGCTTTATTGCGCCAGGTCTCCTGAGCACAGACAACCTGAATATGAACAGTAGAAAACAAGTGGGAGGGCAGACAAAAGAGGAATCCCTAGGTTTTATAAGGGGCATCACCTGGAATCTTTCCCTTTGTCACAGACAAAGAGTCAGTTCCAGGAAAGAATGCAAAATTATTACACTTTTCCCAGAACACAGTTAAGAGTTAGCAACAGATACAGCTTTGCAAAATGAAGAAAAGCGTGTTTATACTTGCAGTAATCCAACAAAGATCTTTTTGGTTCCACAAGAAGTTACATTAGCAGGGGAGGAAGGGGAGAGAAATAGCCTAAAACAAAAACAACACAGTTCAAAGACGGCAATACAGTTTTAGTCATCAAACTCTGGAGCCATAACAAACACTTGGTAATCTGAAAAAGATTAAACGGCTGCCATGTTAGAGTGTTCTGTGAGCGAGAGATAGATGAGAACACACCAAAGGTCCAAAGCATACCAGCTGAATAAAACCCAGTTTGTTCTGCGTTCCAAGACGACACTCTGCTTTGTTGAGCTCTGTTAGAAAAAGGAGGCTGAGTCCAGCCAGCACTTTCCTGAACAGGAAAACCCCTGCAAATCAACAGCAAGAGGAGCCAAAGGGTGTAACAAAGACCCTTTCAAGCACAGGAAAATGGAAGGAGGACAAAACAACTACTGTGAAAGAACCCAGACTTCTATACCCTATTTTCAAAGCTGAGGTTTTATGGGAATTCATTACTTTACTTGCATACCCTTACACTTGATGGCAATGTCATATTAGTTCTTTTAAATTTTTTCACTAACCAAAACCATCAGGAGCTAGCTGCGGCAAATTCAACATAAAGAACCACGTGCACTTGCAGATTGGTTTGATATCAATACAGTTGCTCCAGACTTTACACCAAGCGTCCAGAGCTCTGTTGACTTCACAGAGCATTCTGAAAAAGAAAAACCTCAAGCGATAAGCAACTTGTGAGTGTTAGCTCAGCGTGTACTGCCTGTGACACTAGCTACTAAACAAATACCTACTGGGAGGCTAATACAAAACTTTAGCAATTAAAAGAAAAGAACAATGTTTTAAGTTTCTTCTTTGAAGAGATTCATACAAGCAAATCAATTATTGTGACAGATCCTGCAAAAATCTGATTATAAACTGCAGAGGATCTTATCGTAGCACATAAGAGATTGTGTTCAGAAAGAGAAAGGGGGGGAAAAAAGTGGGACAACACCCAAACACCCCCGTCCTTTTAGGATGCCTTGAGGGACTTTGTTCTGGGCAAAATGCAACTTTTTAATCACATCACGTTTTTCCTCTGGGCTTTTTCCGTCCTTTGCTAAATTTAGATAGGAAGGTCCTGCAAATTTTTCCAAGACCATTAATTTGGATTTTCTCCAAAATTAGGATACCTGCAAAACAAACAGTTTCCCTATAAAAGATTAAGGATGCAGAAAGATTACTTAATTGATCTCAGAAATTCATTACATCGCAGTACACTGAGTCCTGCTAGTATGTCCACTGGAATCGGTTATTCGTTTTAATAACGGGCTCTCTGTGGAAAGTTAAGTTTCCTACGAACACAACGAATTGCCAGGAGTCCCTGGAAGGAAAAAAAAAAAAAGATAATCAAAGTAACACAGAAAAGCTTCTAAAAACCAGCTTTTGGCTGTTTGCCACTTCTGTACTATTTATCAAAGAAATTACAGTACTATGTATCACAGAAATCAAAGGCCAAAGAGTGACAGAAAAAATAAAGCTTGTTGGAGTTTCTTGATCTATGGGTTTCACTGCAAACCTCTGTATAAAATGTTTTTTAAAAAACAAAAATATTGAACTGCAGCCAACTCCTCACCAAAGCACAGGAATAAAAGGCATAGGATAAAAGAATGGAGCGTAGGAATACAGGATGAAAGATCTAAGAAGAGTTTGAAAGAATCCGGGGAAGTCTGATCTATTACAATTGATGCTACCAGAATGTCATGCAAAAATCAGATTGGTAAAACTACAAAATTTGAGGTCTCCAATTAATTTCTCTCAAGCTTAATGCACTACCAAAATTATGTTTTGCCCTTTTCAGACTTTAATAGGGAAGTATTTTTGTTTGATTTTTCTTCTTGCTTGCCATATCTCCCTTAACAAGTGCAACACCAATGGTCCAAAGGAAAAGCTGACTGCCATCATTAATATGCAGATCAAAAGGGCTGTTTGTCTAAAGCCAGGGAATCCTCATTCTTGAAACACAAGCTTACAGCATGAAGAATAAACATAAGAGTTTGCTTGTCAGTGATGCTACTATTAAGCCAGGTAAATTATGACCATACCGAAACCTTAGTGTGCACATCCACAGCAGAAGAATTGGTTTAAGTGCTTTCAGTCTGTTTTTCCTCAAATATTGTTCATCATTACTTTGTGAGCCCAAGTAATTCAAGTCACTGTCTAACTCCTTCCTGATATTCCGGGCGGTACAGTACTTATGTATGCATAGGCAAACTGAAATCTAACAGTGTTAGACAAATTTGATCATTTTTTGTGATAGAAAAAGTCTCCAGGTAGAGTGAAGCACAGAGACTTGTGGCATTTGCTTGGGCCAGGAAGTAAAACAGCACTTTGCTTTCCCAGCTGTGTGACTTCCAGCACTGTTAGCACTGCATGCAACTAACAGGATGAGCTTTATCTGCCATCCTGACACTGCCCATCAGTGCTGCCACAAGCCCCTCACACTGCTGCAACACCCTCCAAGGAACATGCCAGCTGCAGCACTGCTTCTGCTCCAGTCCTCCCTGCTGACCACTGAAGAACGCAACATTTTGATTTAAGTGCTTGGAACACACATTCAAACATCTTAAAAAACTTTTTCAAAGTCAAAGCTCAAGGGTTTGTAGCTGTTATTTTAGGCTTTTGGCAGTACCTGCAAACAGAGCCTACCCATAGTGCAGGCCAAAAGTCCAGGTCACAACGTGGACACCTTCAACACGTCAATGGGTTGGCAGCCAGCTTAGACATGCATTTCTTAAATGAACAGTCAAAGTCAACCAGCTTCTGGATTACAGGATCCACATTAAAGGGGCAAAAGCAAGGAGCCTTCTCCTTTTTCATATATTTCTTGCTAGGAACGTAATTGCTTACCTGTAGCTGTTATTATCACTCAAGTATAAGAATGAACATTTTCACAACAGGTTATTATGAATGTTATATGCACACGATGTCATACGGCACCATGAATTTACGAAGAAAAAAAAAAAGGAAAGAACAACTCTTCTGTTCAAGTTTGTGGGGAGAAACAACTAAAGGAAATCATGCAGACATGCCTCCCCATCTCCAGCTATCCAAGCTGAACACAAGTTACAAGAGTGCTAATTCTACAGAACATGGAAACACTGAAATGTTGAAGAAAAAGCTCAGCTGCAGTCCTTGCAAGCCATACAAAGACTCAGAGACTGAGAGAACATGCTCACACTTTGCATTTTTTCATCTATATCCAACCTGTGACTCCAACTTATGGCTGCACCAAAAATGCTACAGGCACTCCCCATAGTTTTCACTGTCTGCATTACTGTCGCCTCTCCAACAGGAAAAGGTTCTGCTCACTGACACTACAGCTTGACTTTCTTGCAGATTATTAGGTCAAGAATTCAGTAGATTCAAAAAAAGAAATTGTTTAGTGTGAAGATGTGCAAGATCTCCAACCACAACCTTGGATAAAAGCGAGACAGATACGATGTCACAATTCCAATTTTCTGCAAAAAAAACCAAACAACTGCATCACAGGGACACAGCATCCGAGCGTGGCTTCCGGCAGTGACACCGAGGGAGAGTCTAACTGGAATCTGTGAAAAGATTAAACAAACCAAAACACTTCTCCAGCCTCTTTTTCAAGATGGCAAAGCCCTTTTTCCCAGTTACTCCCTTAATTTTCTCCCTATCTCATTAACATACGTGCATGGGCATACAGGATGTAAATTCTTGCTGTAAAGACTAAATTAAAGGGAAAAAAAATCTCTTATCTCCGCAATGTGAAGTCCCAAAGAACATACAAGGCAAACTACATGTGTCAGGACTGCCATCCAATGACATCATACAGTGAGGTCCCCCAGTAGGGACCTGCATTCAGGCTACTGCAACAGGACAGACAGGCAGCCAATACGCACAGTGTATTACCCACATGTTTCTGAGCAAGCAACAAGCACGCAATTTACCCCAGCTACACAACATGTCAGGAGTCATGCAGCAGCAGAACAATTCTGCTATCCAACACAAAAGCACTTCACCTGTGGTATCTCTTCAGAGTTCCACATGCAGCACCAGTTGCGCGCCTGCCCTCACGTCGTCTCATGCACTGAACACAGATATTAGATAGAACTGTGCTACTGCATTCATTCACAGGCTTTAAACAACTTGGAAAGTAGAGAGACTGATGTACTACAGAGTGCATCTTTTTCAGTTTTTATAGCCTTCGCAAAGTTCCCTAACAAATTACGTTGCGAGATTTAGTGGTTAAGCAATTCATAAATGATATTAAGCTCATTTTCTAATGCAAGTCTCCGATCAGAAGACCATAAGTACACTCTTCTTCATTTTCTTACTGCAATCTCATTCATCAGAACATCAAACAAGGACTAAAGGGCAAAAGAAATAATACCCAAAGCACAGAGACACAAGCAGACCGGCCTTTTGAAGCTGCTTTTAACTTTCACTTATTAGGCAATAGCGTGCTCTTAGTGACTAAAACAAAATTAAATGCAGCATGACAAGCACACGTTCTTCCATTTTGGTCTGCCTGGGACACCTGCCTAGCGCAAGAACTCTCACTTACATGCATCTGACAGTGTTATTTGGGCTTTTAAGATAAGACCTAGATATGGCTGTCTCTCCTTTGAGGTGTTTGAATGCTCATACTACTGCCTCACAACAGTGACTGAAAAGCACGGAGTGCACAGCCCAGCTTGGAGGGCCCTAATTCAAAACAGAGCTGTACAGCCCCCACAGTTTGGGTAAAGCAAACAAACAGAACATCCCTCTACTGAGACTCACTCTGAAGTTTCTCTGGTACTAGATCAACTTACAGGAAAGCAGCACCAGAAGCATCAAGGAAATCAACTTACAGGAAGAAATGATCTAAACCATAATATAAGCAGAGAATTTTTAATCCTGACTAGAAATAATGCATAAATCCTTCCTTTGACAAACAAGCACTATCCAAGTATGCCTTCACTGCACGTGCGTGTGCATCAAAACCTCTTAAAATAATTTAGTGTATGCCATTTGCTCAGCAAATGACAGTCCAATAATTGACAGCTACCTAAATGCAAGGAACTGAAAAGAAGTCATTTTTGTTTCTACCAACCAACTTACATTACAGTCATAACAGATGCTTTTACAGTCTCGTAGGAAAAAAGAAAAAAGGTTATGTTCTATTGGACTGTCTGACAAAATGGAACACATGCTATGTCACGGCTTTCAAGGTATTGTAATGTAAGAAAAAAAAAAAGATTTCCATTTCAGGTCACTACAAGGAGTACTGCTGACAAGAAAGATCAGAGTTTGTGTACCAACTCCTTGATGCCCTCATAATTTCTCATCATTTATTTCATGTGCAGCAAAGGGACAAGGTTTTTTTTAATGGATATTTTTCCATTTAAAACTGTGAAATAATTTTACAAGTTAAACCTAACAATCAAGCTGAACTTTGCTCTAACAGCAGCAGCAGCAGAATTTGTATCCACTTAGGCGGATAATCTCTCTAAGTGTTTATAATGATTGTGTTTGCAGAAGCTTTATTTGACTGCATCAGTGTAAAATGTGATGAAGTAGAATGCCACATGAGCTTAGACAAGCCTCAGCTGTGATAAGCTGACTCCGTTTGGATTTGGCTAAGCTGCTGAAGCATACTGATAATAATGTTATCCAATTTAACTAGATATATTTTGGCCTAGGTACTTTAAATACCTACAGAAGGTCTTATTTTCTTCAAGGAGAAGATGGGGATTAATTGGTAACCACATAATCTACGACCACATATTGTAGAATATAAAACAGCAGTTCATTTCTAGGAAAAAAAAATAATCATGAAAATAAAATACTTCTCCTTTTGATACAGCATTAAGTATTTAACCAAAAGGTACAGCGCTGGGAAGTACTGGAAAAGCCCAACCACTGTTTTAATAGCTTAGGGAAATGATGCTCCATCATCCAAGAACAATTCTCAACCTGACTTCAGTTCTCAGCACTGACATACATACTCCTACAATTAAAAAAAAAAAACAGATTTAACCTAATCTCTACCATGTTCAGAAATGCAGTAATTTACACATTAGAATATATATTATTTCCATAAACATACAACATTTCACTTGCATTTCACTTATAACTATATATTCACTAAATGCACAATGCACTACTGTGTGCTTCAGTTAAGCAGTACTTTGAATCAAGTACATCATTTTGATAATATATACTTGAATAATATATGCTTGACCCTCATAGGGTTGGGTCAGAAGAACAAACATACGAAGCCAGCATTGCTGGGACTGCTATGTTGTCAACAGCTCTTGCAACACTACGAACACTTACTGTAACGTGATGATGGAGAGTATTTTCTTCTGGCTTGAGTTCAGTGAAAAACGGCAATGAGTGCTATTGCATTCAAAATCAAAATGCAGATCTGAGAAAATGAACATACCGCTGCAAAAAGTTATTGGCTTTCTGCTCAGAAACTAGGCTTACAAAGATTGGGCTCACAGTTATTAAGGAGTAAGAGAAGAAGGAAATAAGCAACAGAACAATACACACAGAGGAGATTTAAACTAAAAAGAGATCACAAGAGCTCCCTTGATTTGCTCTTTTCCCCAGCTCGGAGATGCAATAAAAAGGAAAGAATGTGACATAAGCAGAGACCAGTCAGCCATAAAAGGGTTGGCCTGTTCTGGCTTCACTCTGCATTCCTTCAATACATATCCATATAAAATTCTGAGCAAATAGACATTTCTCTTTGCCTCAACTGCCACCCACTGGAAAAGGAAAGCAACATTAATTCCAATTTGCAATACCCTAAAATAGGTCATAAAACCAGTCTGACAGATACTCTAGTACTGTCTGCACTGAAGTTCTGGGGTTGCCTCGAAAATCCTAGCAGCACTGCTAGGAATGGGAGAACTTGCAAATTAAACTGAAGCAGGAAACAGCAGCAAGCATGAGCAGCACTTCTTCTCCCTGCCCCGGCAGGCAGGCGTTTCAGTTCTAGTACCAAGGTTTCAGAAAGGAGATGGAGTTTGCAAGGCTGAAGCGAGAGGCAGTGGGGCTGGCAGCATCACTCTGACAAACGTGGTCCAACAAGGACGGGTGGCATCATGCAGCCCAGCAGCTCCCATCACTGCACTGTGCTGCTCCTGCTGCAGCCAGCTCCATCGCGCAATATACTCACACTGCTGCTCTTGCCTTACAACAGCAATCCACCAACTTCTGTGCCTAGATGGCAGGACCATTGCTGGTTCCCAGTGGCAGCAACAGCCCTGATTTCCCATGACGGATGGCTTCAGCAGGCTCATGGGGCGCCTGGTGGGAAGCAAGTTGGTGGGGCAGGTCCAGTACATTCACCTTCTAAGTAGCAAGAGAATCTGAGAAAGCTCACTGAAAAAAACAGTATGAACTCCAGGCTGCCACAGAGTATTATCATCCACTTCAAGTGAAGCTTAATTCTAATTTTTGGTGAATAAGTTTAGCCTAGCTGAAGTACTTAACTGGAATAGCAATAGCATAATATTTGCATGCAGAAGCATGCATGTCAGACGCAATGCCAGCAGTGTAACTGCATGCTGCGCCTTGAGGGTGACATCGAAAGTCACTCTCAAAGTGAAACAGGCTTTCCTGCAGACGTGATTCTGGTGAACCTGCAGGGAGGCTGTGATGGCACAGCTACAGAAGTCAGCAACCATGGCTGAGAACAGCAGGCAAGCCACCCTGCACGATGCAGACACATCCTGACTTCCTGGAGAAGAAATCAACCTCTGTTCAAATCTCTGAGACTGAGTAAGTGGGGACAATCAGATTTCCAGAGAACCTTCCACACTTTTCTTAAGTGTATATCCAGTGAAGCGAGTTTTGCTAACAGATGAGCTGAGAGGTACACAGTGATTCTAGATTCCCTTACTGTAAGGGCCTGAGGAAACTGGAGGAAAAGAAAACGAAAAGACTAAGGGCGTAATGCAAGTCCCATGGGGGTTAACAGGAGGATCTGCTAATTCTTTGGTCCAAATCCCACATTTCTGCAAAAAGGCCTGTAGGAAAAACATCTACCGGAAAAGAATTATTTAGTAATATTCCTTCTATCAATATCGAGGAACACAAGCAAATGTAATGTGAGAGAGTTCTTACAATTTCCTGACAGATCGATCCACTGTGGATATTTGCCCACGAATGCTGATGGCCACTGCAGCATTCCCGAGTTATTAGTAAGAATATCTGAGTTCACTGAAGGCCACAGGCATTGGCCAACATATGCACAAGGGAGCAGCTGTTGAGCAATTCACAGCTCAGCAAGGACACAGCATTAATGAACACGCACCCTGGATGTGAGAAAACAATCAGTGTTACCACTCAGTGAGCATAAGCAGCAGACTATTAAAAAAAAGAAAAATCTACCCGTATCAAAAGCATCTATTATAAATCTACTCCTTACATGCAGAAACAATTGTAGGATTAAAGGATTCGGATCCTATTGCAAGATTATTTATTGATTTAATCCGGAATGGGAACAGTTAATTATCAAAACCAGAAGTCCTAGCAGCACCTACTCGATGCAAGAGGACCATCTGTGCTCACTAACAGGGATGTACATTAAACACGGTTTTAAAAATAAGCAGGACTAAATCTTACCTTCACAAGAGCTTTCAGTAATATATTCTCACAAACAACTGCATTCCTTCGCAAGTGAAGTATCGAGTTCTGCAGTCCAAGAGGCACTAACAACATCAGTGAAGATACCAAATGCTGCTTCCTTTGGTCATTTAGTCATGCCAGCAAAATGTGAAGTCATCCAGAGACACTACAAAACGCACCATACAGACCTTGAGATAAGATCTACAGGGCAGTCAGTGTCTGCCATAAACAGGACAATCGATCGGAGTTACTGCACTGTGCCTGTTCACACTCGTTTTCCAGCAAAATACAACGTAACAAGCATTTAATGGCCCCTAAACTAGCGGCTGGCTGGATCACACTTTCTAAATTCTTCCCAATTTCTTACGCAGAAGGCTTTTTGAGGAGAATTTTCTTTTAAGGGAGAGTTACAGGATTCCTCCTTTGCTGAAAAAAAGAATCAAAATCAGCCCCCACTCAGAAAAGCACAGTTCACAGCAGCCACCAAACATGTTAGCAACAGCTTAGCTGCACTGCCTTTGTGCTCACTGGGGAATTTCCCAGAAAAAGGCACTCTGCAGAAGCCAAGCTTAACATTGAGACTGTCCGCTCACGTTTCAGATCAGCTTTTCAAATATCCACCTACATCTTCAAGAATCCAAATCTACAAATAAAATAAAAACATCCCTAACTCCATTACCTGAAGGGTAAACCTGACATGCAGCCAAGAATGCTTCTTCCCATAAGCTGTGTCTAATATTTAATATTAAAACATCACAGAAATTAGTACAAAGTAGCACTGACCAAATGCTTGGATTTCATGAATTCCTTAGACTGAGAAACCACAGCAAAGCCTGAACTGCACTTCTGAAAAGAAACTAGAGAATCTGAGGAAGAATTAAACGCACAAATGAGGATTTCAGTAGATTTCTAGTAAATAGGCTTTGATGAAGGGGGAAAAAAATAATTCAAATGCTCCAAAGGTAACTTGACATTTGAGTACTAAAGGCCATGCCATTTTCTCTCTTTGTCATCTCATCATTACAGAACTGCCGTCCAACAAAGCTGAGCTGACAGAGCTCTGGGCTGTTGGCCCCAGACGAGCAGCACTACGATCGGCTCAGGGATGGGGAACAGAGCTGGGGCTGAGGCTTACATTTACTGCAAATGTTTCAGGATATGCGGTATTTACAGCGAGTAGCTGGGTTTTAACCACGCCTATTAACACTCAAATCATAGACGAGACTGCAGAAGACTAAACACAATGAAAATCAGAGCAACTCATGCACAGATACATCGACCAAACAAGACCAGATTTCACTCGCACCTCTAAGGAAAAGTACGAGTAACAGCAGGATAAGAGTGCATGTTACATATCCATTTTCTTCTCCGAAGTGGGTAGCACCTTAGAATTCAAGATCCTGTTTCTGGGGAATACAAAGAGGCGCTGCTTTTTATTTTTTAGGTAGATCTGATAGACTGCATCAGGAAACAGCAAGCGCACATCTCCCTCCCTCAGAAGTCACCCATAAGCTTTTCCTGATAGAAAATTACATTCAACAGCCAAAAAAAATTAACAGGAAAAACCGAGAAGATATCCTAAGAATTACTGAGTAGTTTCATGCACTTTTTTTTTTTTTTCTGGAAAAATATCTTTCAAGAATTTATTTTATGGTTTGCCTCTTCGGTTTGCAGCTATTGATACACATCTGCCCCACATCACTTCCATCTCAGAATCAGAAACAGCCAAATCCACCATCATTCAGAAAACAGCAACAGCTAATTTAATACCTTCAAAATATGACTTACTGCATGGATGGCAGGGCGCCTTTCTGTCACTGAAAGGTTGACATACTGCTCCATTTACATACATTTTCATTAAAGAAAAAGGCAACTATAAAAAAAAAAGGAAAATCAGAAAGATGCAGCTATACACATGGTATTTCCATTGTGATAGTTCTAGTAGCAGAGTCTGGTCCAGATCAGAACAGAAATATATTTTACACCACTCTTGCCAAGGCCACATTTGTGATGCCCCCGGTACTGCTGTACCGGATCCCTCATTTCTTAACCCTTCCTGGCGACTTTGAGAATAGCAGCAGAATGCCGGAGCAGTGAGTACAATCCAGGCAGCCCTATGGAGTTAGCGGCTGCACGCTGCTTCCTACAGAGCAGGCTTTCGCAAGATTATTCAAAAATACCGTAGGAAGGTCATGAAGTAACTCTGGCTTGGAGAGGTAATGTCTCAGCAACAAAGCACAGAAACTCTCTTAAAGGCAGTTAAAAACAACTGCCTTTTAAATGAGAACCTACCACAAGTCACTTCAGTATTATTTCTACCAGGGCCACAGAGAGCTCTCACAGCTCATTTCTTCATTGTATCTTTGCAAAGCACAGTCAGGTGGATGCGGGGAGACTAATTTTCCTGTACTGCCCAAAGAGCTCTGAATGGGAACAGGCAGTTTTCCACCTTTCCCTGCACATTCCTTTGATTCCACGGACATCTCAACAGAATCAAATTCTGCACCAATGTCACGCAGGTAAAGAAAGATTCTGAGAAAGCTGAGTTTTGTTGCGGAGCAGAGAAGGCAGTTATAACAACAGCTGGAACACAAATGGATCTGATATTTATTAGACACCCTTCGGCCACAACCCGACAACCAGGATGACACTGTATGCAAGAATAACTCTAGAGTAAAAAATCCCATGGCCTTTCTCATCAGTGGATGATTAAATAAGGAATTAGGTTCCTAATGAAGCCAGTCAGCCCTCAGACTCTGCTGGTAAATCCCCTGTCATCTTTGTCATTCAGCTCTGACTCACGTGCAATAGCCATTTCAATCTCTAGCCTGTTCCTTCTTTCCTCCATTCGTTTTATGGTAGGTTAAATACGTACTACATATATTTAATGAAGGGGATGGCAGAGTATCGATACATGATGCATTTTGACTGCAGCACCAAGAGACACACCTGAGCTAGCCGTAGGGAACTTAAATACCTGAGTCAGTGAACCCAATACAGGCACATACCTCAGTGCCGGCTAACACCTGGAAAGTATTTACACTGTACAGCGCACACCGAGGCTCATGTTGCTGCAGCTTTGCTGTAGATGCTACTGCCACTCGCTGGACAGAAGCCCACTGTGGTGCACCCAGACATGCTGCGGTCCCAGCCCTGGTGGCAGAGCTGCTGAGGAGCGAGGGCTGGTGTAGGGGCTGCAGGAGCTGCAGCCAGAGCCGAGCAACGTGGCACGGGGCGGAGGAGCAAAGCAACAGGACGACATCAGAGGCCTTCCAACAGAAACCAGGATGGATGGCGAATTGTAACTAGTAGGCCCCGAAGTACTCAATTTGAGATGAACTTAAATTCTGATGACTGCAGCTTTTAGACGTTACAAGAAGTCTCAGAGACCTGAAAGCTTGTACACTTCTCCTAGGAAAGCAGTCATTTCAAGAAAAGATGTCATCTTTCCAGGTGTTACTGACATTTCCTTGAACTGTGTAGTACCAAATCATCAAGTTTTCTTTTAAAGACTCTTCTAAATGTTTCTCTTTAACCAAAGTAGCTACAAAACTTCAGAAGTTCTCTACTTCAGAAGTAATTCCTGTTAGTAATTAGTTTAAAAATAATTCCTTCTTTAAGCAGTACCTTTTCAACTAGCTGTGTGACCAGAAAGCTCCATTTGTTCCGTAACACTCTTACACAGTTCCATCCAATAAGAGCATTGTAACACATCTCTCATCAGACACATCTATACAGGATGGTCACAATTATGAAATACAGACGGAAAAAAGTTTGAGAATTGCTCAGAACAATCTGAGCATCTTCCTGATCATACAGACTCAGGGACACTGAATTACCTTACCACAGAGTCAGTAACCGCATATACATTACAGCCACCTAACAGTACAGGTTCTTATACTTCTGTGTCAGCCACTGAGTGGCAGCAATTCCTTTGTACCTATGTCTGAATTACGAGATGTAGGATGAAAATTTCCAAGTATTGCTAGCTTGTAATTTGTTTATCACACCTCTAAACTCTTTGAAGTTTAGCATCACATACAACCATACGAATAATGCCCACTGAAATACCTGTTCATGTGCCTTACTTCTTAAGTGAAGATTTTCAAAAGCTATACATTTTGTTCTGATAAGCATACTCCTTTAGAAATTTGCTATATTCAATTTTACAGAGACTGCTGAAAAACAGCAGACCATTTTACATTTACAGAAAGTACACGGATCAAAATTGAAATCGCCAGCATTTAAGCATTCCTTAACCTAAAGCACATAGCTGCATTTTAAAAACAGATTTCCATTATGAAACGCACAAACACACCCTAATCCATGCGTTGCACCCTCTTATGTTTCATTCTTTCCTCAAAATTCCCATAGCAGCACCTTGGGGTAACTGAAAACCAGCAGTCCAGCAATTAAATATAAACTCTAATTTTCGTAAAGCAGTCATTTTCAGGAACTAAAAGAAATCGGAAACGCTGCATATAGGCTCTTAGGATTATTGCTCAAAATCTCTTGTTCAGAAAGCTGTATCAGTTGCGTTAGGTTATAGTTCCCCATGTGATCGATACAACACCGCACAGCATTATCTGACAGAAGGGAAGGAGAGCGGGACAAGCTGCTTCCCGGCTTATCGCAGTGTTAATAGTCGGAGCGCGTGAGACAAGGCCAAGGTCCAAATGAGATTTGACAGAAGCTGGACACACAAGAGCACCCAGAATTTTGATGCAGACTATTCAGAGAGATGTTTGGAAGTTGCAGTCCTGACTTTAAACTCACCCTTAAGGCCAGGAACGGCGCAAGCATTGCTCACCCACACCTGCCTTCTGCATGAGTTCGGCTCTGCCTCTGCAGCTGCCCAGAGGTGGGAAGGGGGCACGGTGCGTCCGTACCACCACTGCCTACGCCGTACCTCCTGAGCAACCCGGAGTGAAGCAGCACACAGCCGGGACACCGGAGCCACGCATCCCTTACTGCAGTATTTCATACCCTAGTAAGAGCGGGGAATTCCCCAGCGATGAGCTGAAGATGTGTGCATGCCGGGCGTGCATCTTTCAGAAACCCAAGAGGAGTGGGCACTGCTGCTCCCCCACTCGCAGCCGCCCTCCTATTGTCTGCCAGCAGCCAGCTGGAAACCGACCGCGGGGAGGATGGGGCATTACCTGCCTCACACCCACTGCCACACACAGACAGAAACTGAGCATCGGCACGGACGGGTGGGAAGAAAAAAAAGAAAAGATAAAGAAAGAAAAAAGAAGAAGTTGGCGCTACCCGTCTCGGCGAGCCGGGGACGAGCAAACCCCGTGTCCCTTCCGAGAGGGGAGGGCACACCGAGCTCGTTACCGCCTCATCCTCTCACACGGGACGCGGCCCCGGGCCGGCCGCTGGCGGACCTGCCCCACTCGGGCCCGCGGTAGCGGAGGAGCCGTCCCAATCCCGGCACCGCCGGGGCTCGGCTCCCCGAACCGACCAAAGCGCACGGGCCCGAGCTCGGCCCGCGCCGCAGCCCCCAGCCCCAACAGAGAGGCGCTCCGAGGCGGAGCCCCGCCGCCGCCGCGGCGTCCCCTTTCCCCCAGCCTGCCCTCCCGTCGCGGCGGGCCCGGCCCGCAGCCCCTGTCCCCGCCGGGAGCCCCACGGAAGCCGGATCCCGTCTCGCTTCCTCATTCACCCCGCGCCAGGCGGGGCAGGGACCGCCGAGCGGAGGGTGCCGCCGCACTGGGGGCCAGGTGCCAACACTCACCGCTCCCACGGGACCGCCACCGAGCTCCGGGCGCTATCCCAGAAGAGAGCGAGACAGAAACTGAGCAAGAGAGCAGCGCCCGCCGCCGTGGCCCGGCCCGGCCCGGCGCTCCCCGCCCCGCGCTCCGCCCACGGGGCGCAGCTGTGGCCGCGCACTCACCTGCGGCCGCCGTGCTGCGCTCCGCCCCGGAGGTGCTGAGAGCCGGCTGGCTGCGCCCCGCTCCTCAGCCCTGCCTTCCCGGTCCCGCTCGGCTTGCTTCAGCCCCCGCCCGTCGGGCAGCCCGCTGCCTCAACCGCGCCCAGAGCGGAGCTGCTAACGCTGGGCCGTGCCTGAGACTAGGAAAGGGTTTTCCTTGGCCCGGGCGTGAGGCGCATGTGGGGCTGAGGGGCCGGAGCCTGGCTGCTGCGTGCCCCTGCCCTGTGGGGAGTGGCTTTCAAGTTTCCTCACCGCTTTGCCGCACTTCCTCTTCCAGGCTCTTACTTAAATTAATATTTTGGTGGCTTAAGATCTGTGGGTGTTGTTAGAGTGACAGGGCTGAAGCTGGGTGGGCCGCAGGTCTGCACGCCCCGTGCAGGCTCCCTCAGTGTTCCCTAGGTGGTGGGCCTGCGTGGGCCTTGGGTCTTCAGAAGTGATATCGGGGGTGCGTGCACATGGGGTGGTTTAGGATTGGGTTGTGGCACAGTAACGTGTGGAGCACAAGTAGGAGAGAACATAGAACCACAGGATACCCCGAGTTGGAAGGGACCCGTGCGGATCATGGAGTCTAACTCCTGGCTCCACACAAGACCCTCCAAAAATCAGGCCGTACGTCTGAGTGCGTTGTACAGATGATTCTTGAACTCCAGCAGCTCAGTGCCATGACCACAGGGGAGCCCGTTCCATGCCCACCACCCTCTGGTGCAGAACTTTTTCTTGATATCCAGCCTGAACCTCTTCTGCCCAAAGCAGACTTTTGTCATCGTTTTCTAACCCATACTGGTAATCTTATTACTAAGTCAAGTGTAATTACTCTTGCATATTCATTTTAAGTGATGTCATTCTGATCTAGCAGAAAGCAGTGATGAAGTTCTCAACTTTTTTGTGGTACGATAGTAACGACGAGTGTTTTTCCAGGCAGGTGCCGGAGCGCTGCCAAAGGCTGCAACTGACCGTCATAAGGCTGCAGTCATCTTTGGAAAGCCAGGCCCCACCTGCATGGCGTCCAGCTTCTTCCCTGAAGGTTTCTCTTCATACTCATGAGGTGATGTGGGAGTTCCTCAGTTTTCTGACATCAACTCTGAGTGGCTATAATCAGTAGATAAATCAGCTTTCTTGACGTATTCATTTATTTTAATATATGCAGAGTTTAAAGTAAATTACTTTAAAAGGAAAATACCACTAGCTGGGAGTTCTAATAGATGATAATCTTTTCGTGTGAAAGCAACGTAGCAGAGGAGTCTTGGTCACTTTCTTTTTACTTTTGCTGCAACTGAACTATACGTTACTTTGTACTTTTCTTAGACCTGTTTAAGTGGTTGGATTTTTATTTGAATTTTGTTTTTAGCCTGAAAATATGAATAATTTTTGCATGCTTTGGCACAGAACATAATTGAATTAACTCTAATGTAACAAAACATGCACGAGGACACCAATTTTAAAATTACACACATTGCTTCTGAAATTTGAGGAACTTGATATGCATGAGCAACTGATGAATCTTGAGTTTATGAGAGCAAAACTAGAACTACTTTGAATGAGGAGGAGAAAGCTGGAACTAATTCTGGCGGAGTGATTTTCCTCATTTAATGCTTGCATTTTCTATTTTTCCAGACTTCATTGGAATTCATTTAATGTCACGTTCTTAACGTTGCAGCAAGCCATTTGTTAATGACTATTATGTTTCAGTCATTTAGAGTATCATTTAGCCAAAGGCTTTCTGAAACAGATAGTCCTTCCTGTTTTGGACTGTGAATACTGCGTAAGGCCTAAAGAAGTTTGCCTCTTCTGCCTTTTTGTTAGTCTGTCAGTGGGTTCAACTTTACATCTTTATTCAGTTCTAATTAAAAGTTTGGCCTGTGGGAAATTGAGAATATTCTCCACTACTAGAGAAATATGGCTTTGGAAATCTGGGATGTTTTATGGTACTGAGAGACTCTCTTGCTGACTGATTACTTTCCGTCATTTTGCTTTTAAAACTCAACATTGCAAAATACGTGGTAACGCTCCTAGTGTTACCACTAGAGTGGGGCTTCCTTCATCAGAGCAGAATCCTGATGCAACTGAGGAGGCTTTATCAATGTATTTTACATGTAGTGGAATTGAGGAAGGTGTCAATGGTTTACGGGCGTTAGGCCCGGTTCCGTGACGAATGGGACGGGGGACCCACGGACCCATGCCCTGGGAAAAGGGAAAAGGGAAAAAGGGTAAGGAGATGGCCCTGAGAGCAAAGAACAGCAGCAACAATCTGAGGAGAAACAAACTAATTTACTAAATAAGATATCGGAATGCCAAACAACACACTATAATACAATATAATTACAATTTAAGCTGATAAATCCAATACAGAGAGAGAGAATGTCCCAAGATCAAGGTAGGCCTTACTCTACTACCGACGATAAGACGGCTGGAGAGCGAGGTGCTGCCAGGACAAGAGACAGGCGGGAAAAAGGTATGAGGTCTCGTGATCTGCAAGTTTTTATCTTTTCCCTCTGGCCAGAAATAGTAACAGAGGAGCAAAGTACCCTGGGGAATGTAGCAGTCCTTCTCTTCTGAGAACCAGGTACATACACTACGTGATGTTATGATGTGGAATACCAACAACCGAAAATCACAAAGCCATGACAGGAAGGGATGAAAACCAGTAACAGTGTTTTGCAGTGTTCCGTGTCAGCTTCTAGGTGAATATTAAGGCATGTTGTATTTCACTGAGATTTCAAGGGAACTCCTGGGGAGGAGAAAGGTAAATCATGAAAACAAAGATGTGGAGAAGGATAGGAATGTGAATATTACTGTCTTCCATTGTTCTGAAATGTGCCTGGAGATATTTTAAATCATCCTGAGTTTTCTTTTCGTCTTTATGTTTCATCTCTTGAGTAGTTTAATGCACAGCACCGTACCTCCTGAGCCCGTAGTGGGGCACTGCTTCAGCACAGAGCAATGTGTGGAGGAGATGTGCTACCAAACCATGGTCTCCTGCTGCTGGCTTCTTTTGAATTCTTCCATTCAGGAAACCTGCTGTGCCTGAAGCCGCTTCATTTTTGGCATGCGGTGTGATGAAGTTGGGTTATGATGCGAATGAGCAATTTCATGAGTGTATATTAAAAAGGAAAGTGAGAAATTAAAATTTCTGCAGCAAAGCTTAAGTCAAATTAATAGCGGAGGGTAAGAAACAGATCCCTCGAGGTTTCAGAGTCAAAACAATTTTCAAAAAGTATGCAATCACCTCTTGTAAGCTGAACCACTATATCTACACTACCTGGTTTTTATTCTGATGGCAAATAGCTGATTGATTCAAAGATGCTTACTTATGCCAAAGTATCATTTCAATTTCTATGACATGAAGAACAGAAAACAATCATGGCAGTCACTGCCAACTAATTTTTCATAGAGCCACGCTTACAAAAGGACTTCACTTGTCTCTCTTTCCTGAGCTTAACCACCAAATGCCTGCTCTTGTTTCCTCTTTTCTGATAGTGGTGGGGGTGCGAAAAAAGGAGTCTGGTGATCTCAAACTGATGGGGGTTTCCACCCATTACCCTCTGCACCAGTCTGTGGTCTGCTGCCTACATTCTCTTTGAAATGTTTTGATCATTATGCATTATCGTGTATTCAGCTTTTTTTCTTAAGGTTGTGGTCAAAGACTTGTTTTCTGTATCGTGCTTTTCCTCCAGTTTTTCATGGTGGTTGTTTGTTTTTTTCCTCCTCAAGAATATGAGCATTTGGTGGATCAGCAATGACAAAAATAGGTATCACATTTGATAGTGTGAAGATCTGTCCGCTATATATATTTGCACTGATGCCCTATTGAAACAGGAGTTAGCCTTCCTTTTCTGAAGTCTTGAAACTTTAGAGATTCTTTTGATAGCAACATTAATTTCTACAAATTATTTTAGCTTTTGTACTGATAGAGGAAATATTTCATCTTTCTGTTAGTCAGCATACCATTTACTGTGATACTGTGATACCATTTACTGCTGCAGTGGAGCTGGGCTTTCCTACCTTGTAATGGTTTGCTGCTGTGCCCGTGCAGAGCTGCAGCTGGGTGGAGTGAGACACTGTGGTTAAGTTGCTACTTGTAGGAGGTGCTAGAACCTCTTTGTTAAAATGTATTGTTTTTTGAACTCATAGTTGCATAATATTCTGTGCTTACTGTAGTTTAAATAAAATAATGGATTTGTTTTTCCTGGAGGGTGAGCTGTATAAGCTAGGCAACTTATGCCCCAGCTTCTAGGGTATTCTGATGTAAGAGGAAAGCATGCAGGTTTCTGCATATTTGTATATGCAACTTACTGCAGAGTGGTTTTTTGTTATCAGATGTTAGTCTAAAAAATTGAGATTAAAACTGAGATATACTTTATGTCCCAACTGCTCTGTAGTTTTACTTATCTGAACAAAGTTTTTTACTTGACTCACTCACATGTGAGGCAAGAAAATACTTTCCTGACAGTTTGAGATTCCTGCCTAGAGAGCATTGCTTGTTTTTTTAAGGCCTGTGTGCTTGAGATAGATTTTACTTAAGAGGGAAAAAGTGCCCAACATTGTCGTGTAGTTAATATCTATTTATAGATATTTTATTGAAGATTTGCAAATGTGATCTGCATTTCCCAAATAAGAGGAAATTTGGGCTACAAATAAAAGGAACCACAGAATCTCTTAAGATTTTATCAGTATTCCTCCTTTTGCTGAGGATAGGAGGCTGATAACTAAATTACTATGACAGCCTCACTTGTTCAAAATGCAGTTAAATCTGTTCTTTGAGAAGAATTTATGTTAAGAATGACTTTGTGCACATCCCCTCAACATTCATTTTTAACACTCTGGCTGTCAGTGTTGATTCTGAATCATCCCTTGTGATGGGTTTACTTTGCAAAGTGAATAAGATGGTAGAACAAGGAAGTGTACGTATTGATGTAATTTTCTTGCTGACCACAGTCTTATTCCTTCTTGATTTTAGATTTCTGTGAAAATTGGAGAAAGAGTTGCAAAGTGGAGTAATGCAAGCATGGTTTTCTCTTGGTTTGTTTTCAAGCTCTTTTGAACAATTCGCATTGATTTTTGGTGCTTGTGTAAACTTCAGGAAATTAAAATCCTGTTTGTGCACATGAGACATCATAGATAGAGATTTCATACCTCTGTATTAGCTTGGGCAGAAGGGAGTGATGGTTGGGTTTTGTTCAGTTTTTTTCTCCCCTTCGCCCAGGTACCTTTAGCTTGCAGCTAAAGTTAAAGCTAACTCATCAATCAGCGAGAGTGAGCTGGAGACCATCAAGTCAATGAATTTAGGTTATCACCCAATTTTGTATGGTATCACCTGTTGCTTTTGCTGCGCACTTGAAAGAAATTAAGTCTCAGCATCTGCTATGCAGTTCACATAGGACTACAACTCTGCTGAATGTGGCTTTTGCTGCACAGGTGATGTTTCAGGAGTGTCAGGTATCCAGAGTTCCAGCTTTCAGAAAATTCTGGCAAATGATAGTGTCTGATGAAGTGGTAAGATATTAAAATAGTGCATGTACGTTTCATTTTGATTTTAACACTTTCTCATTTACAAATATTCTCTTGAGTTATGATCTATTGAGAATTTTGGAGGGTTAGGAAAGGAGATAAGTTCAGCTGGTCGTACCGTTGGACTGTCAGTTACAGTGGCAGCCAGGTAAGACTACTAGGGCAGAGCATGTGAACACGTCTGCTCTCTGCTTGTGTCTTTGTTTCCCCCCGTCTTGACAGCCCGGGATTGGGAAGGGAAAGAGGTCCTCTCTCCTGTTCCTCCTTCAGTGAATGAGCAGGGCAGGTGAAACACAGGGATAAGAGCTGGAGCTCACCACCTCCAGGATGTTTTATTTTCAGATTATTGTCAGATATGTAAGTTATTAACTGAAGTTTCTTCTACTGGTAAAATATGCAAACCAGAAGGGTATTAGTATTTTTTGTTCTATTTAAAATGCTTTAGCTATACTGTCAGACTGTGCAAATGGTAACATGAATCAGTCCCACAGTGTGACTGGAACAAGGCTTTGTTTGCAGAAAGGAAAAAATGTGCCCTACTGCAACCTGGCATGAGGCTATGGGAGTACCTGATTCCTAGTTTCACTCTCTACTGGTGTGATTTTAAACTGTAGTTTGACCATGCAAATGGTCCGCTAGTGCCTCTAACATTTAATTCTCATGCACTGGTTCTTTTCTGCTTGGGTATTTTTCCCTGTTATGTGGATAATTACTAATGTTGTTCATTGGTTTTCATGTTCTTCTAGGCTGTACCTCTTCATCCTTCTATTTGCTTTTACTTCTGCAAGTACTAATTAGAACAGAATTGCGTTTTGATAATTGCTTAGTTGGGTTTATTTTTATTGGTACAGCAACTGCTGTTCTCAAAAGCGGAGCATAGTATCATTGAAACAAGGTAGCATGTGAGATAACTCCCAGTAAACCTTTAAAATGAAAACAAGTATCAGTAATTAAACTATAGCTTGTGTGTGTTTGCACAGGAGGAGGGTGGAATGGAAGACTGGAGTTGCCTGCCCCAGGCACGTCACAGTTACATTGAAGCACAGAGGGAAAGTTCCATGTAGTGGATGGCTTTATAATGTCATGGCATAGTCGTTGAGTCATGCGACTTCAGGAAGATGTCAAAATGCTTCTGTTTTCCAACTGCATCGTGTTGAGAGAGAGTGTTTGGTGGGAATAGTAGTTCTACGTTGGTCTTGCCAAATAATAAGTGAACCGAACTCCTGCTTGTGCTTGCAGGAGAGTGAAGGGCAATATTTGTTACCACTTAGAACCTGATAGAATGGTAAAGACACAGAATATTTCATTTTTAGTAAGTGGCTAAAAATTGATTAATTCCCAGAGGACATAAGGGAAAAATTTCATAAGTATGAACATAAATTAAGGTTGGCAGTAGCAGAATTTGAGATGAAATGCTTATCTGCAGCAGAGCTACTTTACAAAGGCGTCTGGAGATAGGTTTTGTTGTTACAAATACTGGGACCTGTCCTCCAGATATTTCCTGAATAAATTCTGGTGCTTGTCCAGTGTCTGGGCCATTGATAGAACTTGACAGTTTACGTCTCATCAGAAATTTAATTTGGGGGGATTGCAGCTCTTCTATTCAAGAGGATGTAGAGTTGCTGCTTTTTGATGCAAGTGTCCCTACTGAACTGCAACATGTGGCCTTGCTCTTCCGCACTTGGAAAGTGTTGATGGGATCACACCCGTGCTTCTGGTTGTTGTTGACCTGACCCTTATACATGTTTAAAAGTAATACCACTTCAAGTATGCACACTTAAAAATGTTCCGCACTTATTTGCTCTAGGATCAGTTTAGTTTTTGTAAGCTAATTATTTTTGTGCATCTTTTCATTATTTAATGACCCTCAACATCCATGAATGTGTGTAGCATTTTTTTATTAGACTTTGTGTCCTAGACCACCACAGATTTTCTTTTCCAATCTGATATGAAATAATGATTCATCATCAGTGTTCTTCTCATGCTGTCAGTACAGAGATGCTCACTGTATTGCAAAGGACCGAGTATTTTTTTTTTAGGTTTACTTTGTTGTTGTTGTTTTATTGTGTTTACTTTTAATTTTTACCATCCTATTGGCTGCAGAACTTTCAGAAATGTGTCTGAAGGCAAGACTTCTTTTTTAAAACATTTCTTTACTGTTGATTGTAGGGAAGGATATATTTTACCTGCAGATTTAAAACTGTATTGAAGCTTTTATTAGCTGGTTATACAGAGCGTGCCAGTGACAGAAGTCATTTGGAGGAGGAGATGGTAATGGTTCTCATGTTTATCCAAACTTTGTTTTCATATAGGTGTGAAAGAGAGAAACTGATTTCTTGTCTAGTTAAAGATGTGTTTTCTTGCTTGCATGTTTCAGGAGGGAAAAAGTTGTTCTGGAGTGGTTCTGAACTTATATAAGGGCTTCAGAAACATTGTTTATTCCCTATGTTAATGATTTTATATCTCCTCCCTCAGTAGTAGAACAAATTCAGTTGGTTTTTTTTTGTTTGTTTCTTTGGTTTTTTTTTTTGTAGGTTGTTCATAAAGCAGACTTATTTAAAAACTTGTTCACTCCCCATGTTGTGGCCAACTTATTGTAGGACTGGAAGGAAATCCCTTAACAAAGTTGCTCATAGGTAGTTGAGGTGAGGTTCCTGCTTGAGCTGACATTCTGAGGATAATCAGGTAAACGTGGCATTTGGGAGCCCTGAGCTTGCCATGCCCTCTTGCATGCCTTTTCACCGACTTTCACCTCTGTATAAGTAGAAAGACATGGAAGATATTTTCTTGAATTGTCACAGCTGAAGTGTGGCTAAAATCTATATTCTCTTTGTAAAGTTTCATTTCATTTGTTACGTTATCTCGAGAAGTAAGAGGCTTAGGTATTTTTGCATCTTGGTTTTTTGTGATGTGAACTTGTCTTGCATTTTTTTTAGTTTCAATAAATCACAGGTTTTCATTCTGTTTTCTAGAAGACCAGGAAGGAATTGCTTGTCTTAGTCATCATATAACCATATGAAAAACAAAGTTTAATCTTATTGTGAAGCTTAAAGTGTGCAAGTGTGCAATTACAAAGCAATTGCTTTGTACTGGAACTGTAACAGCACTCCTAGTCTGCATTTCATTTATGCTTGTAAGAAGTACAAAGTTGTCAGTGTTGTTCCAGGTACCCTGCGGAATTATATTGACATTTGTGTTGATGTTCCCTAGGAGCTCTGAAAAAAATCAACTCTCTCTCTCTCTCTCTCTTTTTTTTAATATAATGATATCATGTACATGTATTGGTGTTTAAATGTCTTTCATGTTGGAAAGTGGGCTGTAGGGATATATTCAGTTTCAGGTTCCTTTTTATGAGTAATTTCATAGGCTTCTTTAGAAAGCAGGTCTTCTTTACCAGCAATTTGGAGCACCTCACCGAGGTTTCTGTTTTGAATTGTCTATAGAGGACTGTTTTTCTTTGTACTGGGTACAGGGAGTTGAAAGAAAATGGTGAGAATATTTATGTCTCCCATAGCAGGGAAAAAACCAACCAGTGCCATTCCCTACTACTCCTGAGTTGTTTGTTATCAAACATCTATGAAAGCAGTTTCATTTGACTTGCTTGGAAGCAGCCAGAAAGTCTGAGCAGAGCCATTTCTGTGTACACAAGTACTTTGTATGCAGAACTTCCACAAGTGAAGGTGAGATAACGTGTTTTGTGTAGGTGCTGATTTCTGATGCGGATACTTGATGTGGATAGTTGAGTAGAACTTAATTAATGGTGTGCCTTTGTGAAGTGAAAGGAAAAACTGCAGGAATGGCACAGAGCTTCATCAGAGGAGGTTCAGACTGGATATTGGGAAAAATTTCCCTTGGAGTGTGGACGAATGCTGCAACAGGCTTCCTAGAGAGATGGTTGGTGCCACCTGGCCTGTCAGTGTTCAAGAGGCATTTGGACAGTGTACTCAACATGCATCGACTTTCGCTTAGCCCTGAAGCTGTCATGCAGTTAGACTTGATAATTTTTGTAGACCTCTTCCATCTGATCTATTATAAACATGGTTGTTTTTCTTCCTCTTTTTTGAATTACATAAGCTCAATGAAGGGTTTCTGTGCTTGAGAGAGATGCAGGATAAGTGGGGAACAGAATAAGAGGACAGCAGCAAAATGTCTGCCTTTCGGCAGCTGGAGCTGTTGTGATAATTCCGGCATGCACGAAACAGCCTAATGTGCAATGATTTAATTAAATTAGATTGCAGTCACATTTGGAATTCAAGTGGTTCCATTTGCATTACGTCTGTGTCTTTTTTGGACAATGTGCAATTAAGCTCAAAATATTTCAGTATGAGGTATGTAAGTGTAGAATAAAGGAGAGCCATGCGCATTACCTACTGCAGCTGCTTTTCTGAAATTAAACTTATTGGTGTGTCCCTTGGTGTAGGTGTTCAAGCCCATCAGAGGCCATCTGCTGCATTTCCTTCATCTACTTGTGAGCACCAAACGTGCTGTTAATAGTAAATGTTTTCAGGATCAAGCTTGCTTCTCTCATGAACTGAGTTCCGATTCTGGTGATGTGGAGATGGGAGGAACAAAAGATTTCAAAGTACTATTCCCATTCAGAAACATTCAGGTACTACTTTAAAAACTGCTTACAAGCCACCTTGTTTGATATGTTTGTTGATACTGCAGCAAATTATAGAATTACAGTAGCATAGCAGAGAACTTGAACTTGACTCTTCGGTTGACTCCAGGACAGATGAGTGTTGCTCAAATGGTGACAGGCATCTTGCGTGCCTCTTTTCACATTGCTTTATATCTCTACGTGACATCTCTCAGGAGAATTTAAATCTGCTGAGAATAGCTTCTTAATTGCTTTTTTAATCTGTGAATCACCATTAGTCAACATCTGTGCCAAAACAGGAACGCTATTTTGAACTGGTTGGAGTAATCCATTATGTGTGCTCTCTAATAAGGTCTGGGAGAATTTATTTTTAATCTGCAAGTGCAAATGGTTTTTATTTTGGTATGGAGGCAAAGAAGATAAAAAGTCAAGATGCGCAGAGAAGAAATTGTCAGTACTGCAGGCTGTATCATTTGGATGCGAATATATTTTAATGCAAGCTATTCTTCAGATGATGGGGCGCTTAGATTAAATAAAGATTAAAAAATAAAATTACAACTTTAAGGTAAAATGTTATAATGGAGGCAGGCAAACAAATAGTAATTAACTTACAGAAGATACTAATAAAATAGAAGCACATGAGTGTAATCATTACAAACTAAAAAGGGAGGAGTGAAGTGAATTCCTTGTAGATGCTTACCAGGTTTTAGAAAAAGTACAATGTCAGAATTGAAATGCTTTAGTGAGAAATGAGTTAAACAGTTTGAGTGAACAACTGTGTAGGCACAACAGAAACTTGATGGTATGGTAGGTGGTAAAATTCATTTATGATAAGTTATCGTGGAATTTCCCACAGAATCTATATATTCCACCTACTTGAATGCACAATAATTGAGGAGATTAATAGTATGCAGCAAATGCCAAGACATAAAAATTGGCAGGTTATTGTAAAACATGGCTTAGTCATATACTTAGCTCTACTGCATGTAACTATCACAGAATACTTAACTATCACAGAACCACAGCGCAGTTGGGTTGGAAGGGACCCTAAAGCCCCCCCCCCTGCAATAATGAAATTGAAAGGCAAAGGTGATAATTGTATCCACTAATGTGATGTAACTCACTTATAAAATCGAGCAAAATTGTTTAAGTTGATGGATAAACTAAGAACTTTCTGACAGCTTAAATTCTTTTGACAAACCTTTGGTTTTTTCCTATATGCAAGATTTCTTTAAAGAGTTCTAAAGGAGCTCATATAACTGGCCAAGAAATCAATTTTTTTAATACAGCTGTGAGAGGGGAGAAAAATCTGTGGTTGTTTTTCTTCTCTGAGAAAAGTGATCTACTAATGACTGTGAGAAGGTCGACTGGAATGTTGTCCCGTTTGGGACAAGCTGATTGCTCTCTCAGCTATTAACTGTCTTTGCAGATTGAGGGACGCTTCCTTGGGCATTAGGAATAATTATCTTTTGAATTTAATCCACTTTTTAATACCAGTAACATTTTGGTTTTGGGAAAATGCATCCTGTGTTTTAGTAACAGGAATTAAAGAAAACCTCAGGAAATGGAGTCCTTTCAGGTAGTGATTTGTTGCCAGAAGGGTACTCTGTTTTCTTCACTGCTTCATTAACAGAATGTTATAAAAATACTTCCTTGAGAATGTTGCAGGGACATCTAATAAAGTAAGGAACTAAAGAAACTCTTAGCTAAAACTATTCACTTGACAGCATGGAATTATAATTTTATGTCTTAAATTGAACCATGATTGACAAAGAGTCATTCCAGATCACTCTGTTTTTCTCTTTTTGACAGAAGCACAAAGCTGTGGTTCAGAGCCTAAAAATACGATGTGGGTATGGGTCTTGGCTCAAATTTCAATAGCAGGTCTATTTCCTGAGAAGTTCATAAATCAGTGACATTGGAATATGTGATGTAGATGGAAAAACTAATTAGATTTGTATTAAAGTCTGCAAGATACTGCTACTGTGAAGAGAAACTCACGTAGACTGAGGTCTGCTTTGTAGAGACACTTCAAATCATTACTCCTAAGACCTTCTTATACCCCAGCACAGTGGCATCCCAATTTTCACATGAAGATTCCTATTGAAAATCTGTCCTTTCCAGACATACACGGATATGCATTATGATAGATTTTACTTTCATACATGGTATATTAAACTGTACATAATTTCCCAAGTTTCATTCTGCAAGCTGCTCCAAGCTTCTCCATGACAGAGAAAAGCTTGTAAGCTACCTCCCTGAGGTTCAGAGCAGCTCAGAGCTCAGCACCAGCTTGTCTTGCTTTCCAGTACTGATTAACATGTAGCCAGTTTAATAGGCAATTTAATTGTCCTATTGCAGGCAGAAGCTGGTGGAAAGAAATTTCTTAGCTGTCACATGGAGTAGATTGAAAAGGCTGGGCTCGCTTTTTCTTTACTCTCCATCTGAATATGGTGTTACCCCAGTGAGGAGGAAGCGGTCCAGTTCAGTAGAGGTGGGGGCTGTCTTGGTCTAAGCATGTACTGGTGTATGTGTACGTGCTGGGGCCACAGGAGAGCACGGCATCAGTGTGAGAACATAAGTGCAGCTGCACCACTGAGGGAAGCTGCTTTACTGGTACCCACTGGGATGGTTGCAACCAGCTAATGCTTCCACACAAACCCCCAGCCCTCCACATAAAAAAAAAATACTTTTCACAGATTGTTTAATGGAATACTTTTTCAGTCTATGACCAATATATCTAGATTTGTGTATTTCTGACCATTCTTATTTGAAGGGTTAGAAAATTCGAACAGTCTCACTTAGGATCATGAAGACTGTTAACTAATGTGATCCGGGTAGCAGTTTGATTGTTGTCCTTGTCCTGGTTTCTTTGTTTTCATATCATGTCTGTACCCTGCTTTCTAAAGATTTTTGTTACTTCAGAGCGTGTTTGAGAGAAGCATTCCATTCTTTGGCGTTCCGATTCATATTTTATTTAACACTGCAAATGAGGAAAGCTGGTTGCGCCAATATCATGTTTGATCTGGGAGAAGCTGTCTTCTGTGAGCCCAGTAAGTTGGAGTGTGTTTTGGAAGACAAGGTATCTGGAGACAGGGAGAGCTGTTACGAGATCACCTTCTTTCTCTGTAAGATGAAAATAAAACCAATTACCTGTTGTTTTAAGTTCATTGCTGTCTCTAGAGGAAATCTTTCCTTAGTGTTATATATTAATAGATTAAGTTCAGCTGCAGGGCAAGTAGAAAGAACTGCAAAGATAAAGAAACCACACCTGGGTCTGCAGTAGCTGAATTTGTGGAGGTTCCTAGCGGCTGCTGTTCAGAAGGAGTTGTCCACAGAGCACAGGCTTGCAGAGTATGATGCCTAGTTGCTTGTCAACTTGTGTTTCAGAATAGCGTGTATGAAGGACCTTTGTAGAACATGAAGTAAATTGACATTTTCCCTTTTTTTTAGCATAAGTTTTATAAGTATTATTTAGTTTTAAGTATTACTTTTTTTTTTTTTTTTTAGTGAAATATGTTAAGTGTTGTATGGAGTGCAAGAATGGAATGGGTGCTCGGACCTCTGCACTCTCTTGGGTTTTGTTCTCTGCTCCTTACTAGTATATGAGCTGTCATTTATAACCTTGGTAACTTAAAGCTTTGGTCTGAAGCACTGATTGTTCCAAAACAAGTTACAATACAATTCAGCCAGTGTTCACGTGGGGTCTTGAAATACTTGGCTTTCCAGGCTTTGACTGTAGGAGGTGCAAGACAAAGGAGCAGCATCTGAAAGGCTCAGCTTTGTGGAAGGGTTCTTACTGTTCTGTCAGGAGCTTAATGCAGCACTGCACAACCTTGCAGAGCGCTTGGGTGAAATGTTTGAAGTTCTTCATCAGACTTACCTTCAAGGGTCAGTGCTCCTCACAATGAGAAACAGAAATGTTTTTTGCTGTGGGAAAAACATTATAAAGAGCAATTAGAGTAGAGAACCCTGAGCTGCATCAGCTGTAAACTTCATTTCAAAGTGTTGAAGTCTAGAAGAACTTGCTAAGTTACTGTGCTGTGTCAGCTCAGACATATGTAAAGTACAGGTAAGGAACTTCAAATATAAAATCATTCATGCAAATAGTCCCCAGGGGACACGAAGGAATGCAGGTCTTGGTGAAGGCAAACAGTGTCTATAGACAAAAGGCCACGTGTCAGAGACCTTTCCTTGTTGTTTGTTTGCATTGTAAGTGAAACATCTAAAATGACACTCCCAGAAGAGAATTACACCAAGGCAGTGGTGCACAGGCATGTATTAAAGTGCACTTAGTACTTTTAAACACAATCAAATCAAATGGAAATACAGTGCAGAGTTCACTTCCATATGTCTTGAAGTTTGGTTTTTTCTGTCAAGATCTGATTGTTCAGGGTGTCAGTTTCATCACTTGACTTGTAACTCCTGCTCATCGCCATCATCATTTGCAGTATCAGAATGATTTCCCTTGTGAAGCAGAGAGGCTGTTCATCCCAGTCTCACAGAATGGCTAATGCTCACAGTTCTCATTTCCCTATAGGGAAAACAGTCTTGTATTGTTGCAAATGTAGCTGCAGGAGAAAGTAACTCAAGTTTGTCTTTGATGCCAGGAATGAAGTAGAAAGAGCTGTGTTCATTTCCCTTTTAAGGGACATCAAGGTAATTAGACATCTTGAAGTATGTTATACCTGATGAATCAGGATATGGAATCTCATTTAAATGTGTGGGTGTTTTCTTTTTCTGCATCCATATTATTGTGTTTCCTTGTCTTATGTTCTTTCTAAGGTTTTTGTGATTCTGTTACTATTTGACTCCTTTCTTCGTTGCTGTTGTTGAATAAGTTTTGAGGTATTGGGTGGAATATTTTCCTTGAGTGAGTCCACAATAATAGTTTAAATATTTGGGTTTTTTTCATAGTGCATAGCAGAGGTGAAAGAAGTTCATCAGTCCTTGCACTTGAGGCCTGATTTATGTGTCCTTGTGTTCCATGCCTTCCACTCGTGACCAGCTGCTGTTCTGTAAGGTGCTTTCCTAAGTAGTTCAAGTAAAATCTGTAAAAGCTTCTCAAATAGGGAGCAAGGTGATTTTTTAACAAGGAATGCTACTGTTTTCCTAATCCTATTATGTTCTTTACCAAGTACACTTATCATGTGAACCCTTTTATTTTCTATTTGTGCTTTACTATAAACAGAAGTAGATTTGATAGACCATAGGAAAAAAAAATCGGGATGTTGCATTCTAACTGAATGAAACTTTGCAGAAGTGTGGAAGAATACATTTTTCATCACGTGATTCTTCCCTGTTGTGTTTGCTCTCACGCTTATTGCCAAATGACTGTCAAATTTCAGCTTGAAACTGACACAGCACCGCAGCTGATCATTTTGCTGTTCAAGTTATTCGAAAAAAGTCATATCTAAACTATGAAAAGTAGGGATTCCTTGCTTTCTAAATGTTTCGAGTGTGTTTGGGTCACAGCTTGATGCTTTTGTCCTGCAGCTGTCGTAGCTAGAAACTTCTCTTACATGATAGCTGATGTTCTTATGTAATCATCTGAATTTGACACCTAAGTTTTCAGGAGAAAAATCTTCAGTTATTAATATTGCTTACTATGATTGTACCTGGTAAGGAGCCCTTGTCACCAACCCTGTGTGAATTCAGAAAATGAATTATTTGAAAGAAAACGTGAAAACCATAAAGGGGAAAGGAAAAGTAGAATGTATGACTGAATAATGTCAACAATGACACAGAGTAGGCAGTTTATTACTATAATTTCTTAAATCTTTGTTGTGAGCTACTTCCTACTTTAGAGTAGGACAGAAAGTCCAGCCCAATTTAGAATGATCTCAGTCTGTCTGTAGGTTGGTTCCTTAGTGGATTTTGCTGGCTAGACATTTCAAATGTTTCTTCCAGGTAAGAAAACAGTTTCCTTCCAGGGGAAAGAAAAAATTGTAAACCCCACAGTATCTTGATATCATGGAGTCATAGAATCATGGAATGGCTTGGGTTGGAAGGGACCTCAAGGATCATCAAGCTCCAACCCCCCTGCCACAGGCAGGGCTGCCAACCCCCACATCTAATACCAGACCAGGCAGCCCAGGGCCCCATCCAACCTGGCCTTGAAAACCTCCAGGGACGGAGTATCCACAGCCTCTCTGGGCAGCCTGTTCCAGCTCCTCACCACTCTTGGTAAAGAACTTCCCCCTGACATCCAACCTAAGTCTTCCCTCCTTCAACTTAAAACCGTTTCCCCTTGTCCTGCCATTATCTACCCTTGTAAAGAGTTGACACCCTTCCTGTTTGTAGGCTCCCTTCAGGTACTGGAAGGCTGCAGTGAGGTCACCCTGCAGCCTTCTCTTCTCCAGGCTGAACAAACCCAGCTCCCTCAGCCTGTCTTCATAGGGGAGGTGCTCCAGCCCTCTGATCATCTCTGTGGCCCTCCTCTGGACCCTCTCTAACAGCTCCCGGTTTTTCTTGTACTGGGGCCCCAGACCTGGGCACAGTACTCCAGATGGGGCCTCACAAGGGCAGAGTAGAGAGGAACAATCACGTCCCTCTCGCAGGGAGAACTACTGACAGACTGTTGGGTCTCTTTCATGCAAAGGCTTTGAAATAGAACTAGGCAAAGCCTTTTGTTTCTTTACACTACTCGTGGTCTGTCCATTTACTTTGGGCTCCTTAGTACTGAATGTGCAGCTCCAGGGTTCTTCAGGAATGAATCGAGTGAAATGATGGATAATTTGCATATTGTCTTTAAACAATAAATACTTGAAATAACAAAACTTTCATTTCTCCTAAAGATTTCCTAGACAAAAATGTATTTAACACTACATGACTATGTACAGCAAGTCACTAAAAATCTCGTCTAGCTCACATGCATTTCAAAGAGCTGTGAGGACTTTTTATAGTCCTTCACTTGCCTGAGAGTCTGCCAGCAATGTTTGACTGGGACACTGATAATAAAAACCAGTGTTTCCATCTAGTTTCTGTAGCTTGATGTAGAAGTCAATAGAGAAAATACTTTCTTCTTCTGAAAGTTTAACGTTGGTGGGAATAAACTTTATGAACTTCAGGCAGATTAAAATTGAACTACGTTTGCTTTACCCTGTCTGTCCAAATCACCATGAAAGCCTTGTATTGTCTTCTTGTGCCTCTGTATTGACATACTTAATTTTTTCAAAAGGGACTAATATGCTTGCTTAGGAACACTTAATTTTAATGATACTGACTCAGCAAAAATGAAAGTTGCTTTTTTAATTAGTGCTGGTAAAATCTGGTAGCAAAGTCTCATGACTAGATAGGTTTCATAATATGTAGAACTAGCATGCTGTACAGTGAGTTGCCGGAGACTGAGCTGGAGATGAAAAGCGAAAGCTGATGGAGAAGTTTAATAAAGTTGGTGACAGTTCTGTCCTGTGACTTCAATGGTGCAGAGTCACTTCCTTTAAATTTGCATAGAGAGGTTTCTTGCTGAACCAGGTGGATGCCCTCCTGAGTAGAAGAGTGAAGAAAATCCCTGAGTTTAGCATGGGATCTAGTTGTTTTAATGTGTAGAGAATGTCTGAGGATTGTGTGAAGCCTCTGGCTACAGCAACGGCTGATAAATTCAGCCATAATTATGGTAATTCTGATGACAGTCCTCTGGTGCTTTAACAGTAAAGAGCAGTAAAAGTGGTAATACAAGTTACACTGCCAAAGCGTATCACAGTGCAGTGCTACTGGCCTTTACTGGTTTTTACATTCTGTTGGTTTCACCAACATGAATGATTCTGTCTCCAGTTTCAGTCTTTGTGCAGTGCTATTTTGTGTGCTAAATAGGCAATGTGCTGTCTTCCACACCACCTATGAAGTATAGAGATGCATGTTTTACTCAGCACTCATTTGACACAATTTGGGGTGAAAATCAATATACCTTAGGCCATTAAACATATGTTGTCTGAATTTGATTGTCTGTACCAATAAAGTAAGTTTTTCTTTGGAGAAATTTGAGTGCTATAATCTACACAAGCAAATCCTGTAATAAAATGCATACTGGGCAAACTGTCTTAGCCATATAAATTTATACCTGTGCTGCTGTTTATCAAATAAGTAAGTATGAAATAGCGTTTCTATCATTATATGTCAATAGTCCAGTGACTGCACTTAGAAGTCATGTCAGTTTGCTCCTGTAAATATACCTAACTTGGAAGAATATTTAGTTCTCAATAACAGACTGTTCAACAGTGCTCCTTGAATCAATTTCTGCAATGAAATTTGATTTAAAATGTCTCAAGCTATATGAAAAAGGAAACTCCCCGTAAAAATACCTGTTATGTGTTCTAACTTCCTTGTTTGTCTGGCAGTGATTCAGCCTGGTTGATGCTGACTCAGGTATAATTCTTGTGTGGGGCTCTTTTTTTTTTTTATGTTCCTGTTTTCATGTTTTCTTTTTACTGTGAGGCTGATTCTTCTGGTAATGGATTTCCATACTGTGACTGAGGTGCAATGCAAGCAGTGTGATGGTTACAGGAGAAAGCCTGTTAATATCAGGTATGTTAGTCTCTATGTTTTCCTTGTGCCTTCAGCTGAGAAATTCCTCGAATCATAGAATACTTTGGGTTGAAAAGGACCTTAAAGTTCCAACCCCCCTACCATGGACTGGTTGCCCCCCCACCAGCTCAGGCTGCCCAGGGCCTCATCCAGCCTGGCCTTAGGCACCTCCAGGGATGGGCACCCACAGCTTCTCTGAACAGCAGTGGCAGGGCATCGCTGTCCTCTGAATAAAAAGGCACATGAGGGACAAGCAGATGATCCGAGACAGTCAGCGTAGCTTCACCAAGGGCAGATTGTGCCTGACAAATCTGGTGGCCTTCTATGATGGAGTGCTGGCATCAGTGGACAAAGGGAGAGCAACTGATGTCATCTACCTGGACTTGTGCAAGGCCTTTGACATGGCCTCCTCTGCTCTGCTCTTGTGAGGCTCCATCTGGGGTACTGTGTCCAGGTCTGGGGCCCTCAACACAGGAGAGATGTGGAACTGCCGGGGAGGGTCCAGAGGGAGGCCATGAGGATGCTCAGAGGGCTGGAGCACTTCTCCTATGAAGACAGGCTGAGGGAGCTAGGCATTTTCAGTCTGGAGAAAGGAAGGCTTGAGAGAGACCTCACTACGGCCTTACAATATTTAAATATAAACCGGAGGGAAATCAATTTTTTACACAAGTAGATAGCAATAGGACAAGGAGGAATAGTTTTAAACTAAAAGAGGGGAGATTTAGACTAGGTGTTGGGGAAAGTTTTTCACTGAGAGAATGGTGAGGCCCTGGCACAGGCTGCCCAGAGAGGTTGTGGATGCCCTATCCCTGGAGGTGCTCTCAGCTGGGTTGGATGGGGTCCTGCGCAATCCCATGTTGTGCTTGATTCTAGCGGTTGGCAACCCTGCCTGCAGCAGGGGGGCTGGAACTTGCTGATCCTTGAGGCCCTGCCTGTCCCTTCTAAAAAGCTTGTAGCTTTCAGTCGTAGTATTCCAGTTGTGTGTTTTGTCCCACCATGTGAATGTGATAGCACTGAGGTCATAGTTTTCTAATTGCCCCACAGTTTCTGTCTCCTGCTTATTTCCCATGCTGTGTGCATTGGTATAGAGGCACTTCAGCTGGGCTGTTAGCTGCATTACCTTCTTGGAAGAACCCTTTCAAATTCCTCTGGCACAAATCTGAGGTTTTCTCCTGTTATTTCCTAAAATGATGGTGTTCCCTGTATTGGAAATATCAAAATAATTTATCAGGAAGGTATCTCTGATAAAAGTAGACTTTATTCGCAATTGCAAGCAGGAGCGCATCTGCAGAAACAGTGTTACGTCTTTTATGCCCTATTACCCCATGCTTTTTCTCCCCCTGGTTCCAGATCAAATGAGTACTTCAGGTTCACAAATCTTCCCGACACTCAACTAAACATACAGACACTGGCTAAACATAAATTGTTGCTAGCTAAGCATGTATATTGCTAATTAACTAACTTCTAACACTTGCTTACTCAAGACTCAGCCATTATTTCTGGACATCTGCTTGTCCTTGGATAGAGATAAGTATGGAAGGAAGACAGAGGGGGGCATCCTGATGCTGCCTGTTGTATCCCAACCTACCCACAGAGTGAGGCACTTTGGCCTTGCATGGAGGCCCTGGCTTCTTTGATGTTTGACAAGTCTGCTTTTCTTTTGCTGAGGGTCTCTTATCCAAACAGAACAGCCTTACAGCATGCTTTCCAGTCCATAATACTATTCCCATACTATTCACAACTATTACAGTTTTACAAGTGAGAATTAATCACATAATTCAACAACTATATTTCTAAAATATGTTACTGAAATATATGGTATTTCTGCTTTTTCAAACTAGCTGTTTCTAAGGGCAAGTTACAAAATACATTGTGCTCTGCTTCTTTAGATCAGTTCCCCTTTTTCGATATCTAATGCAGAAACAACATTCCATTCCTACACCTGGCTCTTCTCTGTCTCTCAGAAGTACATTCTCTTTCCCCATCAAATCTACTTCAAAAGATTTCAGAAATGTTAAATCATACAAGTCTTAAAGCCTCTCGACACCCAACTAGATTAAACGGAGCATGTATTTGACTGAGGAATATTCAAAGAGCTTGTCTGGGCTAAGGACTGTAACACGTAACCTAGTGTTCGTGCTGTCTGGTCAGCAGTTGCAAGATTTCCATTCCCTGAGCTGACTCAGCTGCTTGTTTTGTCTTGAATGCCCTACTGCCTGAGGACATGTCCTTGGACCTGTATGGGGCTGCCAGTGCCCCAAGGTTTTTATAATCCAGTGTTCTTAGGTCACTGTGAAACTTTTCCTTTATGTCCTCACCTCACTTCCACTGCACAATAAAATGTGGCTTTCTTCACTGCTGCTCGAGCACCTTCTGACACCTCAAGGCGTGCTGTGCTGACTGACTGGTGGCCCACAGAGTGACACCGCTGCTGTCACCCCGGCAGGCTTTCCCTGCCGCAGAGTGCAACTTTTATTTTAGTACTTCATGGAGGGATTCCTTACCAGTTCTGCTTGGTTTTCTTAAGATCTTAACTGAAATAATTACCATTGCTTAAAAGAATGTTAGGAAAAAACTGAGGTAGAACTACAGACACGTGGTTCTGTGCCGCACGTTCTTGTCATTTGCAGCAGCTACAGTTGGTACAGCTGGCTGAATACTCATGAGGTGTGGAATTGTGTTAGTGGAAGGCAGCAGAATGTTTTGCTCTAAATCCTGTAGTCTGATCCACAGATAGCCTGAAGGTTTGAGGTGAAAGAAGTAAAGGAGAACAAGGTTGGTTTGTACTTAAGTGAGTTTAAAAAAAAAAACCATGCACAACAAAGAACACTCAATTTTGAGCGATTGGTTTCCAGATTCATCTTAATGTAGGCCGAACGTTAACACCTGTTGCTGTGCCACTGACGAGTAAGTACCCACTCAAGGCAAGGTCTCTCCTGCCCATACTGGGATCTTACTCATCAGCTATTTACTGGTGGTGAGCCAGTCACTGAAGGGAGTCCCCACTTCTGCCCTGAACTACTTCCTTCTCCTTTCCTTTGTTTAATGAGTTAACTCATTTTCCCTTGTATGCCAAACAGANTGCTCTTGTGAGGCTCCATCTGGGGTACTGTGTCCAGGTCTGGGGCCCTCAACACAGGAGAGATGTGGAACTGCCGGGGAGGGTCCAGAGGGAGGCCATGAGGATGCTCAGAGGGCTGGAGCACTTCTCCTATGAAGACAGGCTGAGGGAGCTAGGCATTTTCAGTCTGGAGAAAGGAAGGCTTGAGAGAGACCTCACTACGGCCTTACAATATTTAAATATAAACCGGAGGGAAATCAATTTTTTACACAAGTAGATAGCAATAGGACAAGGAGGAATAGTTTTAAACTAAAAGAGGGGAGATTTAGACTAGGTGTTGGGGAAAGTTTTTCACTGAGAGAATGGTGAGGCCCTGGCACAGGCTGCCCAGAGAGGTTGTGGATGCCCTATCCCTGGAGGTGCTCTCAGCTGGGTTGGATGGGGTCCTGCGCAATCCCATGTTGTGCTTGATTCTAGCGGTTGGCAACCCTGCCTGCAGCAGGGGGGCTGGAACTTGCTGATCCTTGAGGCCCTGCCTGTCCCTTCTAAAAAGCTTGTAGCTTTCAGTCGTAGTATTCCAGTTGTGTGTTTTGTCCCACCATGTGAATGTGATAGCACTGAGGTCATAGTTTTCTAATTGCCCCACAGTTTCTGTCTCCTGCTTATTTCCCATGCTGTGTGCATTGGTATAGAGGCACTTCAGCTGGGCTGTTAGCTGCATTACCTTCTTGGAAGAACCCTTTCAAATTCCTCTGGCACAAATCTGAGGTTTTCTCCTGTTATTTCCTAAAATGATGGTGTTCCCTGTATTGGAAATATCAAAATAATTTATCAGGAAGGTATCTCTGATAAAAGTAGACTTTATTCGCAATTGCAAGCAGGAGCGCATCTGCAGAAACAGTGTTACGTCTTTTATGCCCTATTACCCCATGCTTTTTCTCCCCCTGGTTCCAGATCAAATGAGTGCTTCAGGTTCACAAATCTTCCCGACACTCAACTAAACATACAGACACTGGCTAAACATAAATTGTTGCTAGCTAAGCATGTATATTGCTAATTAACTAACTTCTAACACTTGCTTACTCAAGACTCAGCCATTATTTCTGGACATCTGCTTGTCCTTGGATAGAGATAAGTATGGAAGGAAGACAGAGGGGGGCATCCTGATGCTGCCTGTTGTATCCCAACCTACCCACAGAGTGAGGCACTTTGGCCTTGCATGGAGGCCCTGGCTTCTTTGATGTTTGACAAGTCTGCTTTTCTTTTGCTGAGGGTCTCTTATCCAAACAGAACAGCCTTACAGCATGCTTTCCAGTCCATAATACTATTCCCATACTATTCACAACTATTACAGTTTTACAAGTGAGAATTAATCACATAATTCAACAACTATATTTCTAAAATATGTTACTGAAATATATGGTATTTCTGCTTTTTCAAACTAGCTGTTTCTAAGGGCAAGTTACAAAATACATTGTGCTCTGCTTCTTTAGATCAGTTCCCCTTTTTCGATATCTAATGCAGAAACAACATTCCATTCCTACACCTGGCTCTTCTCTGTCTCTCAGAAGTACATTCTCTTTCCCCATCAAATCTACTTCAAAAGATTTCAGAAATGTTAAATCATACAAGTCTTAAAGCCTCTCGACACCCAACTAGATTAAACGGAGCATGTATTTGACTGAGGAATATTCAAAGAGCTTGTCTGGGCTAAGGACTGTAACACGTAACCTAGTGTTCGTGCTGTCTGGTCAGCAGTTGCAAGATTTCCATTCCCTGAGCTGACTCAGCTGCTTGTTTTGTCTTGAATGCCCTACTGCCTGAGGACATGTCCTTGGACCTGTATGGGGCTGCCAGTGCCCCAAGGTTTTTATAATCCAGTGTTCTTAGGTCACTGTGAAACTTTTCCTTTATGTCCTCACCTCACTTCCACTGCACAATAAAATGTGGCTTTCTTCACTGCTGCTCGAGCACCTTCTGACACCTCAAGGCGTGCTGTGCTGACTGACTGGTGGCCCACAGAGTGACACCGCTGCTGTCACCCCGGCAGGCTTTCCCTGCCGCAGAGTGCAACTTTTATTTTAGTACTTCATGGAGGGATTCCTTACCAGTTCTGCTTGGTTTTCTTAAGATCTTAACTGAAATAATTACCATTGCTTAAAAGAATGTTAGGAAAAAACTGAGGTAGAACTACAGACACGTGGTTCTGTGCCGCACGTTCTTGTCATTTGCAGCAGCTACAGTTGGTACAGCTGGCTGAATACTCATGAGGTGTGGAATTGTGTTAGTGGAAGGCAGCAGAATGTTTTGCTCTAAATCCTGTAGTCTGATCCACAGATAGCCTGAAGGTTTGAGGTGAAAGAAGTAAAGGAGAACAAGGTTGGTTTGTACTTAAGTGAGTTTAAAAAAAAAAACCATGCACAACAAAGAACACTCAATTTTGAGCGATTGGTTTCCAGATTCATCTTAATGTAGGCCGAACGTTAACACCTGTTGCTGTGCCACTGACGAGTAAGTACCCACTCAAGGCAAGGTCTCTCCTGCCCATACTGGGATCTTACTCATCAGCTATTTACTGGTGGTGAGCCAGTCACTGAAGGGAGTCCCCACTTCTGCCCTGAACTACTTCCTTCTCCTTTCCTTTGTTTAATGAGTTAACTCATTTTCCCTTGTATGCCAAACAGAAGCAAAGCTTCACCCATCTGTTTACATCCCTTTGTGCTTCCTTCTGCACCGGGTTGCAGTTGGAGAGGTCACAGAGTGCTGCCGGTGTCCCAGCAGATCCCCATGGCTGTGTGCTCTGCAGCACAGAGAAGCCTGCGTGCCACAGCTGACTTGGAGCTTTGTCAAACATGCCTCGGATGCTTTGTAATTTGAATGCTAAAACGGAGTTCTGCCCAAGTGTTTGCAGGCACGTGCCAGGAGGTAGAAAAACAGAAAACAAAACAAACCCGGCCTTTCAAGCAGTGCCAGGGAGTTTCATAAATTCTGCCACAGGCAGAAGCCAACTTCTTTGTTTTACTAGATGTTTGGCTTTTCTGTGAAATCAGATATAGGAGTGTTCTGCCTTTCATTTTTCATGGATATGGCGGGGAAAGACCATATCTGTTGGCTCCCAAAGGCTAAGAACCAAGTATTTTGCTGTTCTGGATAAACCTGGCATTGAAAATATGTTTGTACAGCTGTCACCTTTGTCCCTTAAGCTATTTATTCTCTTCTGCGGTCACTGGGTGTTTCTCATGCATCTTTCTGATGACAACCCGGGAAGGGACACACCTTGTGGGAAAAGATTTCTTTAAGTCTGTGCCCTTTTGACACTGTCCTGAGTAAAGCATTGTCCAGAAAACCTTTATTTTTCCTCAGCCAGCATCGAAAGTTCAAAATATAGATTAAAATTAAGTACAGAGAAGATGATTTTTTAAAATCACTTTTTATAAATGTGTCTGTGTAGGTGTGTGCTAGAAAAGGATTCAGAATGAATTCTGTCTTCGCCAGATCTTCGTGCACAACACAAATTCAGTGCAGCCATCTTCGGTAACTTTCTAGCATTCTGTCGCTTCTCCTACTTTCTTTTTGAACTGCAGGTGTTAGACACAGACCTATTTATTTTGGGGATTTCTGCAGAGATGCTTTTCACCATGAGTAGCACATAGGAGAACAATCAAGATGCTTTTGGACAGTCTTCAGCTGAATTATTTTCTTTCAGCACGTAGTCCTGATCCGAAACTGCTTTATAGTAACACTGTGTATGGAAGCAGCAGTTTGGTAGATAGAAATGCTTAAGAGTCATTTTTTTTCCTTTAATATAACTACTGCAAGTGATGCTTTTCTTTAGCTCTCCTTTCACATTTTTCTAGACCACGACAAGCAAAAGAAATTAAAAAAAAAGAATATTCCAGGTAAACAGGTGGTGTGTGTTCTTTTAGTCGTTATCTTTCTTGCCTCCCCTCATGCTGCTCTTGAATGGTCTTTGTCCATGGGACAATGGCCTTTGTCCAAATGGATAATGGAAGAGAGAAGCAATCAGGACAGGATGTGGAGTACTTAAACTTGAGGATGATTTTTGGCAGTTGGAATCACAGTTAATTGCAGCTAAGCAGTGGAACTTCCGATATCACCAGGAGTTTTAGACACGGTGTATAAAGTTTTACAAGAGCTGAAACATAGAATGAAATAGATATTATGCAGAGGATTAAGAGCAATAGTTCTCTTCATTTGTTTTGGCTGTTCATTTGTGAATGTGTCAGCTGTGATTTATTGGAAGTCTCATCTTGGTGTACCCTTTCAAAGAGCAGAGGAATGTCTGTGTTAATGCACTCTGCTGTCAGCAAGCTGAGAATCTCCAGATCAGTTCTATGAAAAAAACAAAGACTGGGATTGAGGGATTTCATCAGGTGGGCTTTTCTTCATCTTTTCCTCTCTTCCCCCCCCGTCTTTTTTCCCCCTCCAATTCTACTAGAACCTACCTTATTCCACCTAAAACTCAGGATTCATTACCATTTCACATTTAAATTTGGAAGTTTTTTTCTCGCCAGTTGTGTAATGTTTTCCTATTATTTTGAAGCCAAGCTCAAAGTTCACTTTTGCTTTGAAGACAGCAAAGCCATTTTCTGCTGTTCATGCTGGATGAATGCACAGGTAGAATGAAGTGGTACAAAAAGGCTCAGCTGACCTTGCCTCTGCCTTTTAAGAATTTGTTTTGTGTGAAGTACTGTGTTGGGGGTGCTGGGAAGGCAGTTCTGTCAGCTGCACTTGTCAGCAAGAGTTATCAGCCCTCATTTAGAGTCAAGGGTTGCACAGATTAATTGTGTAATCATTAGCTACACTCAAGGCAAGTAGTGAAGGAGTCGAGTATCACTGAGTAAGGAACTTCAGGGAAACCCTAAGCTAATAAAACGTCACTGCTGATGGTGAGCAGTACGGCTTCACTCACCAAATCTGGTCCAAATCTGGCCCAGGAGTCCTTAGGAGTCTCCTATTTTTAGACCTCGAAGGAGGGGTGTGTCCGTCGTCACACAATGGTGACTAAGCCTCCCGGAGTGCTTTGTGGACCTATAAATACTGAGTGTGCTATTTTGGTCGCAGTACCTGTGGAGCCGATCGGAGCGTGAGGGAAGGTCTGTGCTGATGAGAACAGTGTTTGTCCCACACCTGTCCTCAGGTCCCTGCCCTGCTGTGCTGTGCTGCTGGGCTGTGCTCACACGCAGCTTGCTGCCGCAGAGGCAACCAAGGCTGGTTTCATTTCTGAGTCCTTACTTCTACGACAAATCTTAGCCAGTGGGGGTTTCTAAAGGATATCTGCCCAGTCTGGAGGCAGAGTGCTTCCAGCTGTTCGTTCCAAACCACGGACCCGCACTGAAGGACATTACTGTTCTTTGCGCTGTATATTGTGTGCAGTCTCATTGCTGTAAAATAACAATCTTTTTTTTTTTTAAGATGTTGGAGTGTCCCTACAGATGTGAAAGAGTGCATAATGTTTAGGCAAGTGTTATAAGTGAGAATGTAGCCATTTAACATGCAGAGGTAGCGCTTCATAGCTACTGTGATCCTGTAATATAGCTGTTACTTTTTAAATTCAGCTGGAGTTCTTATAAAGAAAAGAACTGAAGTACACGCGTATGTTACTTGCTGTTGTCTTGTAATATTGGCCCTCCTGCTTAAATTTAGCTCATCTGTATTCATATTCTCACCCACCCAACCGCTTCCTTTTGCTGCATTGACTGTGTATGCAGGCAGAGCCCAGCTAAGGGCACGGGCAAGATAAGTGGACTACAGGGCTGTTTTGTCTTTCTGTTCTCATTAAAGTAGAAGCTGGATGAAGACTTCAGGGCTGTTCCGTGAGCTCTGACAGGTTAAGCATGCTTAATGTTGCCACGGAGAGTGAAGGAAAACTGTTCTTTTTATGTAGGTGTTGAGATGAAGATTTGCTGTGATGCTCTCAGCTTTGTGAAGGAACTTCTGAAAGCCCCTAATGTAGATTGCACCAGATGAGCGACCTGTAAATTCAAGGCATTTGTACCCATCTGCAGCTTTGGACGCATCATGTGTACCTTTAGCAGCTTATGGATCCTGAACTAGGAAAAGAAATAGAAAAACAGTTCAGTCTTTTGCTGTAGTCACTGAGCTTCATTGGATTCCTTTTGGCAGTGTTGTATAGCAGCTCTATACCAACTGCAAGACTGTAAAATAATTTTTTTAAGATGGGGCTATGTCTCTGTATATTGGGTCTGCATGGCGAGGTTTTGGTAGCAGTTGCAGCAGTGGTCTCTGGTGATCTCCAGCAGCTGCCCCAGGTCAGATCAGAGCCAGCTCCATCCAGCTCTAGAAGAGGCCTGCTGCTGGCCAGAGCTGAGCCGTGAGCAGCACTGGTTGTGCTCTGGGAGAGCACCATGCCAAGCACATCTCCTCTTGCAGTCATGCAGGAGCCTGCGGTGCAGCAGGAGATCTGGGGGAGCTGCCACCCATGGAACTGTGTGCTGGAGCCCTTCCAGAAGGATGGGCACCGTGGTATGGAGCTGTGCTGGAGACCCCCAGGAGGTTGGGCCCCAAAGAATGGAAGCATGCTGAAACAGGGCTTGGAGAGCTGCAGCCTGTGGGAAGCCCGTGCAGGATTAGATGGGGAAGGATGATGATGACATCCATGGGAAGGACACAACATGGAGCAGGAACAGAGTGACCGTGGAGAAGTGGCAGAGAGAAATTCTGACTACAACCCTCACTCCTCTGTGCTGCTCACGGGGAGGAGGTAGGAGAGGGTAGGAGGGATGTGAGGAAGGTGTTTTTGTTGGCTTTAGCTCTCACTGCTCTGATTTGTTATCAACAGGTAATAAATTACAGCAATCTTCCTATGCTGGGTGTTTTGACAGTGACAATAACTGGTGATTGACCTCCCTGTCCTTATCTTAACCTGTGTGATTTATATTCTTTCATCCTATTTCCCCCCTGTTCTATTGAGAAGAGGGAGGGAGAGCATGGTGTGGTGGAGCTGAGCTGCCTGTTGTCAAACCACTACAGTGCGTTCTCCCGGGAACTTCTATGAGGATTCAGCAATTACTTTTAAGGGAATCCGAACTGTGGGACGTTTAAGGAGAGAGCTGAGAGACTGGTGGGAACAGCATTCTGGCAAGTGCAGCTGCAAAAACATGAAACTTTTTCCCTGAAGATTTGGAGGAAAATATTGGTGTTTCCTTTTGCAGCAAGTCTTGGGAATGTGTAAATGGAAAAGAGAAAGACAAGGGAGCCTTCACCCTGCCCAACAGAATTTCTGAAGGTGGTCTGTTAAAGCCTGTAAGTCATACAGTATTATCACAGATCCTCGTGTTTTTTTTTTTTTTTTTTTCCCCTGTAATTTCTTGTCTTCATTTCCATTCTGACAGCTTAAATCTGGGTGGAAGAATTTCTCCTCTGCTCCCACCCTTTCTAATATTCTGCAGTAGCTGGAACAAAAACATATAAAACTGATAATGCTCTTCTAATATGTGAAAGAAAGGCTTCCCTTGTCATCTCTGCAGAAGACTTCTACTTCAGCATCCCAGGAAGTTATTTCTGTGCTGTCATTATCTCTGAGGTCCTTGGTGCCCTCTTCTCCTGGTGCTGTATCTCTTTGAAGAGACATCTTTTGCAATAGAGGTACTGTGTGTAGCTGCTTTCAGTCTCCCTCTGTTTTTATTTTGACAGCTAAGTACTATAAGAGGAACGCACAGTAAAGAGAGGATGAGAATTACCCTACCTAGATAAGAGATGGAAAAAATTTTTAGAGAAATGAATGACTTTAATTCAGTGCCATAAGCTCTCCTGTCTGCCAGTTTGGCCCCAAACTTTTTTGTGTCACAAAATGAAAGTTTTTGGTTTTGCTCTCCACTGAGTTCATACCACGATGAGGGAAGATTATGAAAAACACAACTATGTTTTTAAATTTCAATTTTCTGAGATAAAGTGCCAGTGTCACTAACTGCATTTAGCAACGTTATTAGCTGGAGTAACAGACAAAAAAGCAAAATAAAAGGGAAACATTGTGTTTTCCCCTTGGACCACAGAGTTATTGAAACAGTTTGGGGGATTTTTAAGTGAGGAATTAAGAAACAGCGCTCTGCTAATTAACTTTCTATAATGCTGATGTCCCAAGAGCTGGCTTGTTGCTAAGATGGAGCCTGTCATTGTCAGGGCTCCAGATGGAGAGTGGGGATGTGTGGGCAGGTTTCATCCCATTCTCTGCTGAGAATGTTGTTTCATACAGCTAGACACTTAGTGGCCATTGCTTAGGATGGTAATGTTTGCTAGCTTCTGCCCTTGGTGTACTAATAGCAACTTTTGCTAAGATGGGTAGAGCTTTTATTTTATGAGCTGCAGACCTGCCCAAATGGCTAGCTTTTGTGCTCTCACCTGAGTACACTGGCTAAGAAGCTTGAGGCATAAATTAAGAAGTAACACGAATAATCAGCAATCTCTGACATTACAGAAATGTGAACAGAATGAACATTTTTCACTTTGAGATTATAAGCACGGTCAATGCATTAGCTAAATAATACGTTAGTGTACAAGGCGTGCTCAGGACAAACAGGAGCATCTGTGTTTTCAAATTGTTATTCCTTAAATGTTGAGTGAATAATCAGGTGAGTTAGGTCACTCAGCAGTGTGAGTTTGGGAAAGAGCTTTACTGCTTATAATGAGCACAGTTCTTCTATCACTTGCTGTGTTACAGCTGCACTGTGTGATCAGGTAGGGGCAGTTCCTCTTGTGCTCTGTTACAACACTGAGAGCAAATTTGCAGAGGGCAGATTAGCCCTTGCTCTGAAACACTTTTAGAAGGTACTTTGGGAATGCTAACAAAGGCTAACTTCTCATCCTCTACAGGTTGATCTGTTAAAGTCCTTCTGTAGAAAGGAAGTTGTTTTGGGATTTCACGTTTACTTAATTATATATGCCAGCATTTATTTCTCCAAGTTGGGCTACCATTTCTGCTTGGTATTTTACTTGAGGATAAACTATTGTTTCCAGTTAAGCCTGAATGATAAATATATTTATATTTGTATATTTATTCCACTTATGATCCTGTTGTTACCTGAGCATTTTGTATAGGCAGTCTTCCTTGAGTAGAACACAAAATATCCCTAGCAACATACCTTTTGTTTCCAGAACATCCAAAAACCATGGCATCTTTTGAGTGAGCTTTCTATTTCAGGAGCGCTGTGAGGAGGCTTAATGGCTTTCTGCTTGTTCTCTGTTATACAGTCATATAGCTCTTCCCTTCCTCTCTTTTCCCTTGGCATTAGGGAACAGCTTCTTGCTGTTTGCGGAGGTACTAATCAGTGGGTTACATTAGCACAGCACTTTATATATAGTGGGAACGTTTCACAACGTGTATTCTGTTTCACCACGCAGAGTGCATCACAGAGCGTCTGTCTGTTTAAAGTGCAATTAAGAACCTACAAAGCTTGACAGATCAACTGCCTGGGGAAATAAAGTTTACTTTGTTAGGAAGCAAAGAGAGAACTTGAGGAGTGTGTTCACAGTAAAGTTTTTCTCTTATTCTTCTTAAAAAAAAAAAAAAAAAAAAAAAAGGTAACCATCAAATATGACTGAGCACTTGCCTGGCAGAATAGCTGTTCTCAGTCATTGGAGTGGTAGTAACTACTGTTGGGATGTTGTCTTAGATCTTCAGCACTTCAGTAGCATTTAGCATCTGATTTAGGCCTTAAAATGCATGCAAATCAGTACTGGTACTCCCCAGAGCCTCCTCTTCTCTAGACTGACCACCCCCATCTCCCTCAGCCTGTCTTCACAGGAGAGGTGCTCCAGTCCTCTGAGCATCCTGGTGGCCCTCCTCCGGCTCGGCTCCATCAGCTCCAGATTCTTTTTGTGCTGGGCACCCCAGGACTGAACCCAGTACTCCAGATGGAGCCTCATGAGGGCAGAGCAGAGGGGGACAATCCCCTCCCAGCCCGCTGCCCCCCCTCTGTTGATGCAGCCCAGGATGCAGTTGCCCTTCCAGGCTGCGAGTGCACACTGCTGCCTCATGTCCAGCTTTTCATCCACCAAGAACTCCAAGTCCTTCTCAGCACAGCTGCTCTTGAGTTCTTCTCCCAATCTCTACTCAAATTTGGAATTGCCCTTACCCAAATGCAACACTTGGCCTTGTTGAACCTCTTTAGAATCTTGTGGGCCCACTTCCCAAGCCTGCCCAGGTCTCTCTGGATGGTGTCTCTTCCTTCTGTGGTGTCAGCTGCACCACTCAGCTTGGTGTCAGCAAACTTACTGAGGCTGCACTCAATCCCACTATGTCATTGACAATGACGTTGAAGAGCAGTAGTCCCAAGACAGACTGCTGGGGTCACCACTCATCACTGGCCTCCACCTGGATAGAGAGCCACTGACCACAACCCTCTGGCTGCGACCATCCAACCAATTTCTTATCTGCTGAATTGTCCAGCCTTCAAATCCATCTTTCTCCAATTTAGGGATAAGGATATGGTGTGGGGCCATGTCAAAGGCTTTGCACCAGTCCAGGTAGGTGACACCAGGTGCCCTTCCTTTAGGATGCCAGAATTTTGTGTTTGAGTCTTATTAGGCCTTGGATTTTCTTTGTCCATCCCTCTTACCTATGAAAAGACTGTAATTCACATGAGCAACCTTTGTGAAACAGAAGCTTGCATTTGATATTAAGTAGCTCTTGATTTTTATGTCTATTTATTATATATATATATTTTTACAGTGCATTTATTTATTTTAAACAGGTCTGTAGTACTGAGAGTCACAAGGAGTTGCACTGTGGAGGTTTTGGAATTTGCCACTTTCCTTTTGCCTGCAGTAACTGATTGCACCTGGCATGCTGTTAAGTGCAAAGTAACCTGAGTTAAGCTAATCTATTGCGAACCTTGAGTGCTTGTGGTCATGTTTCAGATGTCTTTAACAGGGGTAACGGCTGATCCAAAAGAACTCTATTTTCTGACTAAAATCTATTTTAATGTTCTTTGTACACACACAGAATGACATTGCTAAAACTTTTTTCTGCCTTCTATTAAACTGTGAATTCCATCACATGTTTTTAGTGATGCTTCTCACTTTCTGCATAAAGTATTCTTCTCCCTGACTGATTTCCTCATGTAAGATGGCCACATATTTTGTGAGCAATGCTACATTTTCCCTGTAGATTGACTTAGCTATGCAATTTTGTATTTGTGTAGCCACATAATGGAGAAAGATGAATAATGTAGAAAATGAAATTCTTCTGGACAGATTTTAGCTTTGGTATAACTGCAGTGATTTCATTTGCCCTACGGATTCAATTGCATAGAGTGGATTTTAGGCAGGTTTACAGGTTTTATGCAGGCTGTATGTACTTCTGGCTACCAACATCAAGTGATTTTTTCCAAAGTTCGAAGCAATATGATTTTACGGGAAGAAGAAAAAAAAACAGATGATTAAAAGGATGTGTATGATTGGAAGTTCATTAATTTGTGAATTGAATCAAGGATCATCCCTAGGTACATTCAAATTGCTCTTCATTACTTATATTTTTTCATTAATTGTCTTACTTCATTACTTGTTTCTATTACTTTAAAAAGCATCTTGAATTAGTTATGAAACCTGTTCTTTAAGAAGAGCATTTGTATTTAGCTTTCGTTTGCCTGTAGTATTTCTAGTAATTGTGCTAATGGTTTTGCAGAATAAAATGTCTTAGAAATACAATTTCCTTATAGTATCTAAATCTCTGTCATATTGAACAGTCCCAGGTAATATATTACCTGACAGAGCACAGGCAAGGCCACGTTTAAATGTAGAATACCTGTGGAGAAAACTTGTCTTTGCTGTGGAGCTGAGAGCACATGACTAATGAGCTGGAAGAGTTGCTGGAGCTGAGCCCTGCCAACGACCATTCTTATTCCTGCCCTAGATAACATTTTTGTTCTCTCCATTTTATTGGCACACATGGAACACCTAAGCATGGTGCTGTCACACCACTCCGACTATACTAGGATTGTTGCCACCACAAATTACAGGGTCATGACAGACCAAGAAGGGCAGGGCTTGGTCTCTAGTACCTTTTTATGGTATTGCAAATAGCTATGCAGTCATCCTGGAGTAACAGTGTAAGAATACAAATTACAGGCTAAGCCAGACTGCCGGTGTCTGGGTGCAAGAGTTTGTTTATGTTAGTTTCACTCTGCTAGTTCTTTCACAAAAAGGAGATAAAGGGAATGCTGCATTGTCAAGTAGGTCTTCAGTAGGTGTAAGGTTACAAGTGAAATAAGCCACCTGGGAGTGCACCATTGGTATTGCATTGGTGTAGAACAGTTCAAAGACACTAGATAGTTCCTTCTTTGGAAGAATATGGGGAAGCAGACTAAATAATGAATATGAAGTTCAGCTGGGACAAACGTGCTTCTCCAGAAAATGCCAACAAAGCTTTCTGATCCGGTGCAGGTACAGTAACATCAAGCTTTAGTGCAGCCCTTGTGTTGTCATTACGGAGGTGGGAAGCAGTGGATCACGGAATCATGGGTGAAAGTTCACATGAGTGTTCAGGTCTGCTTGGTAATGGCTTTAAAAAAAATAGAGCACAAAAACACGAGATACAGTGCCAGTCTTAAACGCTAGACACAATACCAGTCTTAAAGGAAGTTGCTTTTTCAGATGGTACAAGTAGTTGTGGTCCTTTAATGTTTGATGTAATAAAGATTATATATCTCTACGTAATTGTTAACCATATACATTGTACAGGAAGGTCAAATTTCATTCTCTTGCCTTAAAGTTTGCTGAGCTAAGAAGATGCTTTTTCTGTCCCTCAAGGTTTAGAAATAATAATAATATTAATAATAGCCTAGTTTTCTTCAAAATCAGAAGTTGGTGAATGAAGATTGGGTAGAATAACCAGCACAAGTTTGATGCCCTTGTGAATGGTGGAGAGCTCCAGCTGGAAGATAAACATCATCCCTGACAGTGTGTTTGAAATGTGAAACATCATAACCCAACGGTCACTCCAAGAAGTAGCATTGATTTGGAACAAATCTTGGAATCTATGTGAGAAAGCATTAATGCTTTAAAACTTTGTGCTGTGTTTATCTGAAACATGAAGGGCACATGTAACAACTTGCAGTCTTGTGGGAGGGGATTAAACTCTCCAGCAGAATCCTGAGATTTACATATGTTAGTTCTACACAAACACTTATTCACTTTCAGGTTTAAGTTCAGGGACTGGGGAGGGAGGATTCTCTCCTCCAATTTGTGAAAAAAGCTTTGATTCCAAGAGCAGACAGCCAAATAGGCACCTTGTTGCATTTGTACTGAGTGGGGTTGCTTCTGGTTGTTTTCTGGAGAGCAAATTTAAACACAATTGAGAAAAACAAAGCCATTTACTACTGGCATTTTGCAAAACTGTTTAAATCTTCTATCTGTCTTTCTTCATGTCAAAGACATAAAAATAGATCTATTAACTTTTAAAGCTGTTCATATGATAATCATCTGGCTCAGAAATGTTCCTGATGCTTATGTTGTCTTTTGGCTAGGTTGAGCTTCTGAAGGTAGTGAGGGGGAGGGCTGGTGTTGCTTAAAAGTACACTTACTTCTGGTGTGCTCTGTGCTGTTCTTTCCTGCTTATATGTTAACTTCTTAAAACAAACAAAAATCCTTCAGTGCTTTTTACCCTTTTTGTAAGGAGACAAGCTGAAGCCAACATTAGTATCTCCAAACATGGTAATATTCAACTTCGAGCGTCCAACTTCATTACAGTTGCATCTAATACTGAGATGATTTCTGGTGTACTTTAGGAGAATTGCAGTTTCTTGAAATATATGCAAAGTTATTAATTCATAATTTCAATGTCTCCGGTGACAAATGGTTCATTTGTTATTGTGGAGTTTGGGAGGAAAAACAGTAGTCCTCTTTAGAAGCATAGTCTAGCAGAGAGATGCAGTGATTTGCAGGCTTACTAAAACAGAAATATGTGAGGAGATGTGATCCTCAGTAATAGCAGAAGTATTGCTCTGACTTGCAATGTTATTATCCTGTAGATCTCACAGTACCCGTTTTTTTCTGTAAAACGTGTGTATTGTCAGCAGTTCTCTTAATCTATTCTTGTTATGGTTAATAAAAGATAGGATAGAATATTTTAGCTACCGATTACCATGGTTATGGGTAATGGTCTATTTTAGCTCTCAGCTGAGTTATTTCTGAGAATGGTCATTCTTCTTTAAAACATGTTTTACATTTGTTCCTATTCTCAGACACTGGCTTCTGTAGAAATCTTTGCCGGCCTATGCAAATGCTAGTTTTAGCTCTAAATAGCTTCTCTATTTATTCAGAACTAAAGATTTGTGGCAAGACTAGCTTTTTTAAGAGCAAGTCTATATCTTGCCTTAAAACCAGTGATTTGGCTGCTATGCGAAAGTTGAACCAGCCCTAACTGATGCCGGTGAGGATTGGCCTTTGCACGCATCCCACATCTCTGCCTCATCTCTGGAGGCATTCAAGGCCAGGTTGGATAGGCAGCCTGATCTAGTGGATGGCAACCAGCCCAGCCCAGGGCAGGAAGCTTGGAGCTTCAGACAATCTTTAAGATCCTTTCCAATCCAAGCCTTTCTGTGATGTGTCCTGTGTTTGATTGCTTTTTTGTCCAAGTTCTTTGGATGCTTGAAGTTATGGGCAGACTTGCATTTCTGTTGGCTGCTTATGCCTTCATGATATCATGTGTCTCCAAATGACTTTTCAGGACTGTAGGTGATCCACTATGACCTTAACTGCATCACTTTGAGCTTTTATCTGTTTTTGAGAGTCCAGAACTTTGGTATTGGGGCTCAATTTTCATTTTTAAGATCCAAAGCTGCCTTTTTAGGCTCCAGAACCTCCACGTGGGAACCAAATGGCCTCTAAACCCTCAGGTTTTGGGCCCTCAGTCTCCTTTTTTGTGACCAAAACCTTATAGTCAGGGCCCTGAGCCTCCATTTTGGATCCAAAGATGCAGTTTTATTCCTTACATAGTCCATTTTATGGCCCAGGCTGTCATTTTCAGGGTGCATTGTCTTAGTTTCAGGGCCCACAGTTTAATTTCAGCTCAGCCAAAGTATGTCTACACCAATGCATGCAGCATGGGCAACAAACACGAGGAGGTGGAAGCCACTGTGCAACAGGAAAAGTGTCTTAGTCACCATCACCAAAACCTGCTTGGACAACTCTTGTGACTGTATTGCTGCAATGGAGCAATACAAAAAAAAATAAGCTCTTCAGGAGGGATAGGCAAGGAAGGAGGGGTGGTGGTGTGGCTCTCCACATTAGTGTTTCGATGTTGAGCTCAGGGTGGCAATGATAAGGTTGAGCCTCTGTGAGTAAAGATCAGGGGGAGGGCCAACAAGGCAGACATCCTGGTGGGACCGCCTAACCAGGATGAAGAGATACGTGAGGTGTTCTACAAGCAGCTGGCAGAAGTTGCACAATCACCAGCCCTTTTCTCATGGGCAACTTCAGCTTCCCTGATATAACTGGAAATACAGTACAGTGCAGAAACAGCAGTCTAGGAGATTTCTGGAGTGTGTGGAAGATAACTTCCTGATGCAGCAGGTAACAGAGCCTACGAGGGGAGGTAGACCTGCTGTTCACAAACTGAGAAGGACTGGTGGGAGATGTGGAGGTTGGGAGCTCTCTAGGGCAGAGTGACCATGGCATGGTGGAGTTCTCTGTTCTTGGTGGAATCAGGAGAAAGGGGGAAACTGCTGCCTTGGACTTCCAGAGGGCTTTGAACTGTCCAAGCACCCATTTTGACGGATCAAAGCATTGTTTGTGGATCCAGCCAGTGAGCTGGAGAATCCAAAGCTCCAGTTTAAAGGCCTAGAGTCCCGCACTGAGACGGAAATCATCATTTCTATGGGACAAAGCCTCTTCTCTGGCTCCAAATCTTTTTTTCTTTCTTTTCCTTTTTCCTTTTTCCTTTTTTCCTTTTTTTAATTTTTTTTCCCAGCCCCAGATACGCTGTTATAGTGGGGAGTGAGAGAATGGCTGTGTGGTGCTGAGCTACCTGCTGGGTTAAATCACGACAAACCTTCCCCGTCCTCATGCTAGTTTGGGGGTTTTCTGCTGCCCAGTTCAGTCTGGATGGTGCAGCTCGAGGCACAGAGTTGCACATTAACATAAAGAACTCACACTTGCTCCTTGGAGTAGAAGCAGGTGGTGGTGCAAGTGTCCTGAGGGATGTGCTGTGAGCTACCTCCTGGGATAGCGCAAGTCCATCACCACTAAAATGACTACATAGCAACATTTAACAGCTGTTCTGTTTCTTTTGGCAGTCAGAATTCCTGTCCAGCTGTGTTAGTATGGCACTTCAGGATGCTGCTGGGTAGGGTCTTAGTACACAGAACTATCAATGTGCAACAGCTATTTCAATATCTTCTACTGCCTTGGTCACTGATTTAGCTGCCATGTGTAATGTGTGCCAATTGCGTGCTGCACATGGCTGGAAATCTTAAGTAGTAAAATTTAACAGGATAAATGAGCCACTCTTGAAGCCTTTTGTTTGATAGTTTTATTTGTTGGTGACTCAGAACCTGTTCCAGCTGACTTGTAGCATTGATTTTTAGTGAATAATGTTTTATCAGGACTTCATGCCTTTGATATGCTTAAAAATCGGGATGCATCCTTGTGGCACTGTGGGGAAATACCTCTGCATAAAGCTTATTGAGCCAAAACATCCACTGGGAGCATCTCTGCAAAGAACTGTAGCTGAAAAGATGAAGGAAACTGCAGTGTCAATTCTAGTAGGGCAGTGAGACAGAGGATCCTCATTGGAGAAGAAATCTGTATTCCAGGAACAGTTACTGTACAGTGTCAGGCTTGGAAAGTTTGTGTCCAAAGGACTAAATAGGCACAAATAAGCAGATGAGTGATTACAGTCAGAACCATGATAATTCCCAAGCTGGCTGTTAGCTGTGGAACAAAGGGGGATAAAAAAGATACGGTATGATGTTTCATGACTGCTGGTGTTCCCAAACCCCATAAATGGTGTATGTCTGCAAACACAAATTCAAATTTTGTTAATCAGCCCAATCCCTGGAGAGAAATGGGAGAAAATTGTGGATCACATATATTCCATCCATCACTGGTATCATTGCTGTCACATCCTATTTGTTCTAATAAAGAGAGGGAAACCTAGAAAAGGAGTTTAAGGCCACAACTGGCAGCTCAGGGAGAAATCTTTGCAAAAGGAAGTCAGCTTGACTCCAAGTCCTCACTTCAAAACAAACAAGCTTTCTGCTACTTTTAGACTGCAAAATATGTAATGTCTCCTGTGCTGAGCTTACCCTGATACATAGATGACTTTTTATTGTTATTCTCATAACAGTCATGCTCTAAGAAACCTCAGAAATAAATATTGTCTTATCTGTCATAAAATTCAACCTTTTCTAATAACCATCCAAACTCTTAATCCTTCTATGAAGCAGAGTAGGCAAGAATTGTGGTTTCCATTTAAGAGGAAAGAAAAAAAAGTTAGGCAGTTTGCTCAAAAGTAATGATGAGAAGTAGCGGTTTCAGAAATAAGCTATACCTATTAAGAGTGCTTTCTTGCTAGGCCATTACTTTTCTTTTAAAATAATTGTTCCTGCATCTTTTTAAGTCTGTAGGGTATAAAACAGTACTGTATTTATTTGGCATACTTGTGTTTTTCATGCTAGTTAGATTTTTCTCCTTTCTAACTTGAAGGATATTAACTGTTTCCAGACAGTCTGATGCGTAGGAGAAGCCTTGTAAGTCGTTTGCTTTTGCTTACACTGGGTTTGTGCCAGAAAACTCAGCTGAAGTTACTGGAGTAGAGTTACCTTCATCCAAACCCAGAAGTAATAGAATAAACTTTCTTCTGGTGCTGCAAGGAGGGCAAGAGAATGAGAAATGCACTTCCATCAAGTGACTTCTCTTGTTAAGCTCAGTAACAATGAAACTGCTCTTAGGGGCTGATTTTGCTCTATCTTTAATACTAATTAATCCTTCTAAATTAGTGTCATTGTCCCTTGTAAATACCAAGACCTTGGAGTTTATAGAAGCACCTTAGAAGAGGGGTTCGTATAGCTAAGATTTTTCTGTTTTAAAAACCATGTTCTTAAGGAACAAAATGGATACACCCATTTAATCATCTAGTCTTTGACAGTCAGTTGCTTACTGATTGCTCACATCCATTTTCTTTGACAGCGGGATCCCGAACAGAGAAGGCCATTTCTCTGCAAGTATGTCTTCGTTCTAGTGCTTGTTTAGGATTTTAAGCAGCTTGTAACTGGTTCATAGGTTAATGGTCCCAGTTTCATAGTGACCCCCTGAAGCAGGGTCCCAGTTGCTGTGCTGCAGTGCCTGAGTGTGACTTCTGCTGTCACCTGATTTTTACAGTGGAATTGGATGCGAACAAGCCAACATTAAATTGTAGAGTCATAAAGCAAATAAACTCCTTACTGCAAGAAAAGTACTGTGGTCACGTATCCTTTATTATCCTTAAGTTTCTAACCATTTTGAAGTGCATTGCAAAGGGGATCAGAATTGGAATAACTAGGTGGGAAGAGAGATCAAATGCAGCCTTCCACCTGAAGTGGGCCCGACCTCAAGTATCAGAGAGGAGGGGAAAAGAATACATTGCCTTGTCCATTCCTGAGTTGTGGGAGGAGGAAAAGCTTGTGTAAACTTGAATGTTTTGTTAGAATGGTGACATGCTTTTACCCTGTTGTGATTTATCATGTGTTCAGATGTTTCCTAATACAGACAATCAATGATGATGTTTAATTACAGCTTTCCCTATTGTCTAATTTTCTCATTTCAGCAGTAATAAAGGCTGGTAGTGAGAGGGCCTATTAGACTGAAGACTTTCATTTTCTGTTTGCTGTGGTCGCAGCCAGTGTACTGGTTTGAGAAGGCATCGGTTTTAATTGCTGTATAGTGAATAAAAATACCAGAGTAAAACAAAGTTCAAATTTAATTATGCACATAGGAGAAGTTGTAGAAAACCTTAAAAATAACGCTGACGTTCTGAGTGCTTTAGCAAGCCCTGTCACTTTTCCTGTTCACAGCTGCCTGTAAAATTCAGTCACCTTCAAATTAGAAAATAGCTACTAGATACTCAGCACCTGAAAGGAATCTGTATTGACAAACATTTACGTAGGTTAATAGCTGTTAAAAACAATTCATGGCAGAAGTTGTGAAATTAACTTTCTAATAATTGTAGAATTGCTTGGGAAATGGGATAATTTAAGACTGGTATGTTTAGACTAACAGTGGAATGTCTGTGTAGCAGAGCTATAGACACAGAAAATTCTCATTGTCAAGTTTTAGTTGGATTGTGGACAGATTCAAAAGTTCAAACCTACTTAACGTCAGTCATCCTAACACAGAAAATGGGCAGCCTTCACAAAGACATGCTCAGTCAAGAGAGAGTAAAAAATACTTTTCATGGAAGGTGCTGCATAGTCTTGGAAGAGTTGCTAATGCTCACATGACAGTTCTGTTCTGCAATAATGAACTTGTCTACTACCACGGACTGAGCCTGTTTATTAAAACTGGATGTGAGCACAGAGTGAGAGATATCCTGCCATTATGTAAAGAGAGACACTTAATTTTAGTGTATTCAACCCAAACAACAAAAGTTAACTGTCATCAACCTTCCTGGCCCTCATCCCTAAAGCGGCTCTATCTAAAGCTGAAATACTCATTCCAGTAGGCAAGAGCACCAAGGCAGGAGCAAGACTGTGGGTGTTGAGAACAGATGCAGTATGCAAAAATATTTTAATAATACGATTTTACTTTTGCATGGAGGCTGGCTATGTATGTGGGCAATGTCTTGGGAGCTAGGAGAAGAGCCCCAGGCTCCAACCCACATTTGTTGGTAGGCACAAAGACCTTTGCCATTCTCACAAGGAGGAAAAAAGTTTATATTTTCTGTGTGAGGGGCTGAGGCAGAATACCCAACAGTGAGGCTGTGAGGGGTCTTAGTAAAGTCTCAAATAGGTCGTGGGGTTTTTTTGGTGTTCCACCCCCCACCCCCATGTTTTTACATGTATATTTGTTTCGTGGTTTGTTTTTTGTTTGTTTTTGTCAGACCTACAGTGTGGCTATTTCTGTACAAGTTATCAAACAGTAAAAAGGGAGAGAAAAGGAAGGCTGTCTGTGGAGTCTTGGAGAACTTTGTAAGAAGAGCAAACATCAGAGTTTAATAGATTTTCATGGATGTGAAAACTCCGAAAGGAGCTGAAGAGAGGAAGATGGATAAGATTCTGAAAGGATTTTTAACTTCCCAGGCTTCTGATGAAACCTGGATGCTGACAGCATCAATGGGGCCAAGCAGGCAGAGATGTGTGTTCTGTATTCCACTTCCTGATCTTCAAAGCACACAATGCTTTGTGGTTACGTAAAAGGGCCAAGAATCTCTAAATCCTAATAATTTAATTGGGAATAGATTATCATCCACAATCCTTGCTGTCTTTGGCTTCTGAAATGCTGAAATTTGTCCTGCCAGTTTCACCATTGTTTCTGTCGGCATGCCATCTAGTAAGGGATGGTCAAAAGACATTTAAAAATACATTGTGCTCAGGCAAGCTTTTATATCTCTCCCTGAATTAGAAAGCATAAATTTGGTACGTACCTATGCATAGTGAAACATGCATCTCCAGAAGTCTTTATTTTTTATTTTTAAATTTTATATAAAAACTTGAAAGGGATTGTTTTTTTCCGAGGAGCTCCCTTGGAAAAATTACAAGTGAATGTGCTTTTAGGAAGCAGAAACTTTATGGGGTAGAATTAATAAGTCTAGAACAATGTAATATAATTGGCTGTGCTGAGCATCTGTTGTTTCTCCATTTGGATCAGATGCAGTCCTCTACCTTTTAGCTCAGTGTCTTGTGCACAGCCTGCTAATCAAGGCCAAAAAAAAAAATGATATGTATGCTTTTTCTATGGCTGGACTATTTTTTAAATCATTCCTAAACAGAATTAATGTTCAGCTCATAGGCTTGGTGGAATTATGTATGATATTCACAAAAGAAATCACTAAATGGTACTCCAGAAATGGTGCCATTAATGGTACCCTTATGAATGAGCATGGCTTTGATTAAGAAAACATACTTTCACTAAGTTAAACTGTCACCTGCTCATTTCAGCTGTATGTTCCAGAGCTGGATCAACTTCAGTCTGCCATTTAAGGAACTTTAAAATGATGTAGCCTGCTGCATCTCTATAGCTAATTCAGTGTATTCTGTTCTTTGGTCACCAGCTAAGCTCTTGTGTAAGTACTGCATTGATAGTCCATCTGGCAAGCCAAATAAGCTACCAGTTTTAGGTTCTTACTACAGTAAGCACATCTACTTAATGGTTAATACTGGATCATTATGATAAAAAAGCCACATGCCTAGCTGACTTAGAGCTGTACAGTCTTTACAAGTGCACCAGTCCACCAAGTTTAAAGATACCACAAAGAAGAAGAGATGAAGAAAATGGAAGGAGCCTTCCAACCTTTTTTTTTTTTTTAGCAGCAAATAGCAGAATTGAGTGGGTAGGATTGCAGCTGAAAAAATATACTGCTATTTGCCAGTATGTGATTATTATTATTTTCCTTTAGAAAACTATATGTTCTTCTGAACTGCTGCTGTCTAAACTGTCCTCTTAGACTGGATGCAATAGTCAGCTGTCAATTGCAAGTGCTTCATTAGTTGCTGGAATGTGCCAGAATGCCAACTGAAGGTAATAGAAATTTGGGATGAAAAAGGAGATTTATGGATCACAATATTAGTTTGACAGGTCAGAGGTGTTTAAGGATTTCCGTCCATGATCCCTAAATCCATGAAAGCTAAGCACTGAAATGTTTTAAAATGTGAATGAATCATAAGAAATTTACTTCACTAGTTAAATGTTAAGTGCATGCTTGCTCGTGGGTACAAGTACTCAAGCTAATGCTACAGAATGAGCATTTTAAATGTGCACTAAAACTATCTTACTAACTAAAACATTTCTCACTTGTGGTGGTGGAGAAAGATGTACCCAGGCTGGGGAAGATGGGAAGGCTAAAATTTCATCAGGAAGATGTGCACTGGAAAGTTGGGATGCTATAGACAATTTTTTTTTCTTTTAATTAATTTATTTTTTTTTAAAGAAATAGCTGCTCTGGTATTGAGCTCAGTTCTAAGGTCCCCAATCACTGACAGGCTAATCAAATATTTCTTTGTTCTCCAGTACCGGTAGTCCTAACATGCCTTTATAGGAAAGAAGTTTCTTTCTACTTTCAACATATGGAATTATCTCAAATTGACTGACTGGTTTATGAACAATTCCAAAAAGTCATACTGAAGAATTCCAAGAATACAGCTTCATTTCCTTTTTCCAAAGTTTAATCCAAAAAAATATTTGCTATTTTTCTGGTACAGATCTAATTTGAAGCATATATATGTGATGTGACATCATCAAATAGTTACCTGGTGCTTATCAAAGCAGTGGGTCCAAAATAAAACAATATCTTCAAGGTACATATGGATAACTGAACTGACTGGCATGAAGTTGTATCCAGAGCTGGTAGGTTTCCAATTTGTATCAGCAGTCTATGTTAAGAGTAGTAACCAGAAGGGCAACTTTGAAATGGAGGCCTAGATTTCACAAATAATCAAGTCACCTTTGTGTATGTTGTATAATACAAGCATTTGACAACTTCAAATAGGATCACTCTCGTGTATTTTGAATACTGTTCTAAACTTCTGTATTTCCCCATGCCACTGGATAGGCCTCACAGCAAAGTGCATTACGCTCCTGATGATCTCAGTGCATTTCTCTGACTGCAAAACATTTCTGTTTTTTTTTCCACTCAGAATCACTGGGTTCTCATGAAGTGATCTTTGTGTTGTTGTGAGGGTGCCCTAAAAACGTCACTTATGTGGAAAAAACAGTGGTACCTTCAGTGGCTTGACGTTTGTGTGCAATAAAATGGCATATGGTGTAAGTAGGTGGACTTGTGAGTTCAGTAGTTAATGCCGAATGTTACAAGTAACCTGCAAGTAGTGTGCTCCGTAAGGTTAGTGAAGGAAGAGGTAACGGGCTCCACAAGTCAGATTTCTATTTCTGAATTCCGCTTGCAGATTATCTGTTGATTAATCTGTCTCATCACTTATCTGTCAAAGAGCTCAGTCGAGCTCATGTGAGCTTTGAATAATTTGGGACTAGTTTTGCTTGAAGGAATAACTTTATTGATTTCTGTGGAGTTAGCAGGACAAAAAAAAAAAGAGTTCTTGATCCTGAGATTTTTTTTCTTTATAGTGGTTAAATGCAATTAAAAGATAACAACAGATGGACGTAACTGACACTAAGAGCAACATTAGGTTGTTGTGCACTGACTGCTCATTACCCACCAGGGGCTCAGAGAAAAGAACTCTAGTAGATGTAGTTGTTCAACACTTTGTTGTAAAGTTCTACTCCTCACCATGTCTTGGCCAACTCATTCAAAGCTTTGAGTTCAAACCGTTCTTGAGTAATAGGAAGTGCACAACAACAGCTGAAGCACAGATGTGTCCCATTCTTCTACCTTATTTAAACCTTACACAAAAGGTTAGTGCAAGTATCTTGGGACAGACCTTTCTTAAATCACTTTAGTGAAGTCCATCTGAGAAAAGTGATGTAAGAAAGGAATTTTGCAGGCTCTGCTGGTGATTCTTTCTGTCAAAAACGGTCTGCTGTCTTTACAACTTCAATTTCTTAGTGGGTGATTCCACGCAACTAGGAATTCTGTGAAATTCACTATATTTATTTGGTATCTTAAATTTTATTTTAAATTAGAGAGAGAAAGCGAAAACAATAATACCCCTTTCCAGAGGACTGTTCTAGGATCGGCCATTTTCATATTTTTTTTGGCAGAGTTTGGAGTGTTGTATTTGTAATGTAAAGCCAAATCCAAGAAAACTTTACAGGCTGAGATATCTGAAATACACATCCATCAAAAGCCCTCAATGGAGCAATTACAGCCCCCACATCCTCCTCCAGCAAACGTTGATTACAGGGAAAAATGCTGGAGGACTGCAGCTGAGATTAGACAATGTATTGTTTCTTCATCCTTCACAAATCACCTGCTACAAGTCTTAGTAATGAGGTGGGCGAGAGTGATTGAACATGTGTTCTATATTAGTATTGACTTTACATATTTTGCAATTTATTTCAGTATCTGTATTGATGTCTATTTAAATTAGATAACAGATCCACATTTGTTACGTCGTTTTTATATTACTTTGCAGAACAGAGAAATACAGTTTTAAATACTCTTTTAGTATCAAATACAGTGCACATCCAGTACTGACTCTTCACTGTTGAGTGCTCTCAACGTTGCTTTTCTCCCAAAAGTTTTTTTCCTCCCCAAAATCCTATTGGCACTTGAAAGCCAGAAGGTCTCCAAAGAGCCACGTTTGTGCTGTGCTATATACAGACCAGGCTACTGATTCTTCTTTGAGTTTCTTTTACAGGGAATGTTTCATGGGACATCTGAGCTTTGAATTGTGCTTTTCTTTGTTAGTTTAGAAATTCATTTACAAAGCTGAACATAAGAATTTAATAGTTATTTTTTAGAGACAAAAATATCACTGACAGCATTAGAATCCTCCAGGCACGGCAATAAGAAAATACACGTGTTTATGCCCTTTTGTAATAAAATGATTAAGACGTGATGCCTTAGATATATCACATGAAAAATCATATGGCCACATGCATGCTTGGGAAGACACTTGACTTAGCAAGGTTCATTTCTCAGCAAGCTGACTGCAGAATTTGAGGCTTATATTGGGAATGTAGACAAGGCTGTCACATCATCGGCATTTTTAGGGTGATACAGGTATGAGTACAGGTGGGCAATTAAACACTTTTTCCTTCATTTCACAGTGGGTATCAGTTACCATTTCACTCCCATGACAGTAAATAATATGATGGTGGAGCACCCTTTTCTACATTAATCAGTTAAATGGGCAGATAGGTAGCATCTGAAAATGGCTCGTTTTCTTTGTATCAGGGATATCATTTTTAAAATATTTTGACACTTTTTTTCCAAGCCCAAAAGTAAAGTATGTCTGCTATTGCTTGTTGACATGTTTTTTTCCACAGAGCCGGTATATCTGCCTTATCTCTGGTGATGTGGATAATATTTTTGTTGTTCTTTTAGAGAAGGCAATGGATAGAGAATAACACATTGTCCTCTTGAGGAAGTAGAAGCCTAAATGGAAAGGGAGGTGTCTGCAGAGAGTAGTGGGAGGTCTAAAATGGTGCTGAATAGTAGTGTCTTTGTTCACAGAAAGAGTGGAAGAAAAAAGAATGGAACTAATAGTAGTACAATAAGGAACAATCTCAATAAGAAAAAAAGCAATAGGAGCGCTCCAGAATGCAGAAAAGATGTGAGATTCTAGATTATCCTACAGTCTTTTTTTAAAGAGTGTGGACACTGTTTTAGGGAGATGGTCTTAAAACGAAGTAGTAATACTAAAATGGCAAAGATCTGTTCACAGATCTTGTGTTCCAAGTCTAAATTTTCATTTTAAAAAGCACAATTACATCCAACAAATTTAACATGTACAGCGCACACGATTTCTGTTCTGTACTGCGAAACAGAAGTAAACTGAGACTTCACTATTCTTTATAAGTCAAGCACGCAGTCCTCAGACTGACCCTTGAACATCCTTTGAATAGAATGAAAGAAGCTTACTTTTTTTTTTATGGTCACCTCATTTTCATAAAGTAGCCCGAAACATTATTGCTCAGAAAAGTAAAAGCAAAGGCATTCTCCCCTGGAAAACTCATTCTCCTAGCTTGGCATTACCAGTATTGCTTTGCTCTTGTCTGGCAAGGTTTGGGTGAGCAGAGGAAGGAAACAGGTCTTATTTTGAGATTTTAAGAGGCTGAATTTTATATTAGCTTCACAGTTTGTTTTTATTCCTGTCCACTAAAAAGCTGCTTTTCCATGGGAGCCTGAGGGGAGCTCTCTCAAGATGAAAGGAAGTGGAGTACAATGGAAAAGCAGCCAAATTGCAATGGCTTGCTTTCTTGGAGATAATAGGAGCAGTTACATCTTTTTAAAAGACAGTTTTGCTTTCCTCTCAGTACTGTCAGCTGTACAGTTCTGTTCTGTCCTTTGTGAACGTATCATATGTGACCATCTGCCAAAGCCTGTTGTTTAATTAAATTCTTTCATGAGCAAATCACTCTTCTGTTAAGTCTGAAGCAGCTGGGGTTTCCCCTGGTACTTCCCGGTTGGTTTTGATCATTGTCATAGCATTCTGGATTACATTACCCTTCGTGTTGCATAGAGAAGCAAAGGGGATGTGATGGCCTTGTTTGACGATGGTAATGTTCACGCTTCATTACATACAGAAACATCTATCGGTGTTGAATAACACGGTGCTGTTTTTCCCCTTTTTAAACAGCCACGTGGCTCCATGTGCTTCAGGTGCATAATGCCTCACAACCTGAAAAAGGAAACACAAGGGGGATCATGCACAATTTAGTTCCTTATGCATTAGCAAAATTCAGCTCATGCTGATGAGAATTAGAAAAGTGATAGTGTTGGGCTTCCTAAATTCATTTCTAATGAATGCTAATGCATGGCATGATGTCTGCTAATATTAATATTTCTTACCCACTAAAACCTCTTGAGCCGTACTGAGCTCTGGACTGCCACAGCTGAACAGCTCAAGTGCTGGACCTCGAACACTGGCACAAAGAAGCTCCTTTCAGTGAAATACTGAAGTTTGTAGTCGCTGAATCCCTCCAGTGGTCTACAGCTCAGAGTTTGGTTTTGAAATTCTTTACTCAGAGGGCAGTGAGGTGCTGGCGCTGCTGCCCAGAGCTGTGGGTGCCCATCCCTGGAGGTGCCCCAGGCCATGGAGGGGCCCTGGGCAGCCTGAGCTGGGGGGGCTGGCAGGGGTGGGGCTGGGGGGCTTTAGGGTTCCTTCCAACCCAACCATGCTGTGATTGTATGATACTTTGTGTGGGGACCGTGGGAAAAGAGTGCATGGTTTCTGCAAGGATATAATTTGTTCAGTAACTACATGATTTGATCACAGTTTAGCCCCGTGTTTAGTTGCTTTTACCATTCTAGTACTTAAGCACGGAAACCTTACAGCATCTTTTCTTAACTGATTTCACACGTACGCATTTTTCTTACCTAAATCACACAGTGGATATTGTTCGTTATCCAAGGAGTTACTGCTGGGATGAAGCATTGTTCCCAATACCTGTCACTTCTGAAGTCATGACTGGAATGTCACTTCTTAAAGGTTTTTGGCACATTGTCTTGTATGGAGAAAAACACAGAGCACCTGAACTTCTGCGTTATGTTTATTGCCGAGAGTTGTTTACGATCAAATAACTGCAGCTTCTTGGAGTTATTGGCAGGTATCCACACAGGTGGATCGGTGCTGATCTGACTGGGTATTCATTCAGTGCTGTAGGCAGCTCCTGTACCTGCAGCAATCTCTGCAGCTTCCCAGACAGCTGAGAAAAGCTGCTGTGAATGAATGACCCCCTACCTTGGCTCTCAGTTGCTCCCACTATCATTTCATTTGAACATACAATCTATAACACTAGTTAAAGGACTTTACAAAACATCCCCTACTTTGTAGTGTAATGATCAACAGAATGAATGACGCTGTGTGCATGGCATCACTTTGCTTTAATATTTTTTTCTTTTGTTTTCCAGAATGGTATTTTTGCAGTTATAATTTACTGTGTTGGGTTTTTTTTGTTGGTTTTTTTTTTTTTTTTTTTTGCTTTAATTCCATTGATGGTTCTCTCAGCAGAGTAAAGCAATTGAACATGTCTTTCATTAAAACTTTGTGCTTTGTTTAAAGGTGATGGATTCTGGAAGCCAGTGCGCATCGCTGGGTAGGAGTTTCCCTCTGTACCACGGCCACTCATCGCTTCTTGGCAGAAACGTGCTCTGTTTTGCTTTGTGTCTCTACCACCTACAACTTCAAAAAATACTTTACAGCATACATGGTACAGAATATTCCTCTCAGAGGAGAGCTAAACAGTTTCAACAGTGTGACAAAACAGATTTCACTTTTTAAATAGCAAACTTATTACATCTGCCTAAGTTTGTTTCCTAATTTTCCCACCAAAAAAAAAGTGGGGAAAAAAGATATTACTGTCCAAAAAAGTACTGTCTGTCATTTACAGTTTTGAGATTGGTTTGCTTCTCTTCCACAGAAAGTTCCTTTCTATTTATTGTTCACATTTCTTATTCATCAGAGGTTGGAGACTTAAGGGATAAGACCATTCTCTCTCTCTTTTTTTTTTTTGGTCGCTTGTTAAAAGTTTTTATTCTGGTCCTCTTTTTTTTTCCCCTCCTCTAGAAATAATTTTAGCTTTTGATCAGTTGAAATTCTGTTACCTTCATGTCTGCACGGTAGCATTGTACTGGTGCTGATCAGAGAACCACCCTCATTCCTTGTTTTTTTTTTACAAGCAGTTGTGTGTGTGAAGTGATCGCATTGACCCTGCCTTTAATAGAAAGACAGAAAGCTGAAAAAGCTATTTCCTCCTTATCTATTTCACTGATTTTCATTGTTTTCACTTTATATAGAGGGAACTACTTTCCTGTTGTAGTGCTGTTTCTTTTAGCTACATATCTGAATTCTTTCTGAATGTACTGTCATTTCCTACACGTACATCATGTGTTGTCTGCAAGCCTTAATTAATTAGTCTCTTCCATTTTGTATTTTGTCTGATGACATTTTGCTTCTTCTTACTATTCACACGTGGATTTTAATAGTTCCCTCAATTTCATGTTGTCCACTGGAATTCTGAATTACTTAGATGCCTCCTCCAAACCTAACCCTCCATAGAATTATACTTCATGCGTCCCCTGACCTTTGCAGTAGATTCAGCAAGTGTATGAGCAGTGATTCTGGTTTTCATTACTCTGCTTATATGAGAATAAGAAATAGTCTCTATCAGAAGTCATTGCCATCATGAGGTTGCAAAGGCAGAAGTGAATTGAATTTCTGCATACGTGATTGCATGTGAAAGAGTATTTGGGTGCAGTATGAAGAGCTGTTCTAAAGCAAAGACTGTAATTGTTAGTAATTTTTCAGCTTTCTCTGGGACTTATTTTTCACGATTTCGCCACCTTTGCCAAAGACAACGTATGCTCCATTTGTATTGGAGAGAGAGTTCATTATCTCAGACGCTGTAACTGTGATCAATAGTGGTCATTTAAACTCTGGATGGCAAGGGAATCTTAATTGGACCCCATGTCATAAAGCCAAGTTAGCTGTCAGTGCAGTGTGATGGAGTTATTCTCTTTGCCATCTCGCTTTGTCGCTCACTACAGTTGTGTAATGCCAGGTAGCAAGGATGAGAAGTCAAGCAGAAAATCCGTGGCTGTTTGCAGACTGCTTCTGAAGCCTCGTGCACATAAGATCTGTGAATGCTGCTAAATTAATGAGTAAAGGGAATTTCATCGAGTGCTAATGGCAACAGAATGATGTTATCATTCTTTTAAGCTGTTACGGAAGGCAGTTACACAGAGTGAATGAGAATATGTAGTCTAATGGGAAGACTTAATGGATTAAAACCTCTGCGTAGTAAACGGGAGTGTCAGCTTGAGCTGTGTGCCATTCAGTACAGAACTCTTGACGAAACCAGGACGAAAGAAGCCTGTACTGAATCTGGTGCCTGCATCAGTAATGGAGTTTGACAGTAAAAATCAATACCCAGTCCCAAAATACAGCATTTAATAGTATCTGCATTTTGTGCCTTCTATTGGTCCTTGTGGTCCTTAAGGCTGACTGTTAATTTACTGCCTCTGTCTGGACGTGGGCAGTTCAATGACTTGGATGTAATATATTGTCTTTCTTTGTTCTGTGCTGTGTGTAGGTTACAGCAGCTTGTAAAAATGTTGCTCAAGGTGCATACCCAAGCCCTTCTCGGGAGAAAACAGTATTTCCTTGGTAGTGAAGAGGCCGGAGTGCTCCTTTACAAAATTTTACAGAATATTTAATGTCACATTAAAAAAAATCAGTCTCCTGACAGTAACCACCACAACTTTCATTTTTTAAAGTAAATAATAGACTATGAATTCTGTTCTATTTCATTCTACTCCTTTTAAATTCTATGAATACAGGATTTTCACATAACTACCTTCATTTAGCCTATTTGTATTGACTTGGTAGATAAATGTCAGGACTGGAGGCGGTGGGCTACGAGGAGAGGCTGTGCTGCCTCAGAGGATGCCATCTAACAGCAGTGGGTGAGATATGTGAGAATGTCACTCGTTCATCACCTGATAACTAGGCATTTTGTAAATTGCCTGAAAACAAATGACAAGTTCTCTTATCTGTCACTGAGGATCTGAGAGCTGTGTGCTTGCCCTGAGCATGCCTTTCCACAGCACTTCTCTCTTTCCTGTCCCCGAACCACCTCATGCTTATTTATGGCATAGGAGCATAATGCAGTTCTTCTTAACTCAGTCTCAGAAGTTTATGCTATTAAGTAGTTTGTGTTTGTATGTATCTGTATCTCTGTATACAGTACGTTATGTCCTGTGCTGTAGTAACTTTATGACATGATTTGCTTATCGATGGAAATTGAAGTGTGTAAAGTGTGGGTGATGGCTTGAATTCGTAGGTTATGAACACTGCTGGGAATGGAGCCTGGAACCTCACAGTCCTCTCTTTAACCAATGGTAATATTCTGTCTCGAGTGGAAATTGCTGACCTCAAAACTGAAATAGCCGATCATCTGCAAACCTAGAACGCTGTCTGCTTTCAAGCGGCATCAGAAATCTTTCTTTGCTACAGTCATTTGTTAAGTTGCAGGGTGTGCTCCCCAAAAAAGAGGAAAAGTTTCAATGTTCATACATGGTAAAGAATTTCTGAGAAATGTTTAGGAGTTTCTGCTGAGTCACTCTTAAAATACTCAAGAGACCTCTGAATAATGCACACTGATGTGAGGCAAGTTGGCTGTAAATGTCTGTCCTTGCCGCCAAAAAGCAGTTATTTTTTTAAGATGAGAATATATGTACATACAGTCTTTTCCAATGTAAATTTTCAAAGCAGTTGCAGTTTTTACTGTGAGATAAAAATGTAGAGTTAAAGAAGTAATCTAGAGGTTTATCTACAGTTTATTTAATTGCAAAAAAATGCAGATTTAGTGTCTGGCAGCACGATAGTGTGCATGGGTGATCCCATGTAAAATCACATTCCTTGCTGGTTTTTGTTGTGATGTACTCTTAAGGACTAGTGATGGCTGATGGAAGTGTGCCCCGTGCAAATAAACACAGCCTACGTGTGTATGCTTACAGTGGGAAAGGAAATACTCCCGATGTGCTTTCCTTGGTTGTTCTTGTGATAGTAGAAGCAGGACAAAGTTTTGAAATTGAGATTTGCTTGTGGTTTTTGTTAGTCTGGTTTGTTTCTGCTTGTTAATCAAAGAGATAATGTTCCTCTGTTAAATTCCTGCATTGCTCACTCAGGTTAACCTAAATAGCAGAGAAATGCTCTTGCCTTTATCATCTCTTTACTTCAGAATGCTGTCTGTGCCGTTTGCCACAGCAAGGCCTGTGACATGCAGCAAGCCTACATTTGTGTGGCTATGGCAATTGGTACTTAATCCTGTTTTCATCCGTTAATCTAATGAACTCGTGCCCATAATTCCCTACATATAACTGGATTATCAGCAAGTTGAACCTCTATCCAGTCACAGTTTAAAATGAACTGTGGTACAAGGCAGTAGTAAAGACACTTAACAGCTACAGGAGAAGTGCTTAAAGTAGGCAGGATGAGTAACCAGAACATCTTGGAGGACATAGGAAATTCTGAAGGCTGCGGACTGATACTCTGTTCTAATCCTGTGCAAATATCATCTGATTCTTCCAGCCTCAAGGCAGGCCTGTTTGCTTCTGGAAAGAGACCTTTGTTCTTCAGTGCTTGCTTGTAAGCAGTAGCTGCTTTTCACTGAGGAGTAGGTATAAGTCTCACTCCCCACCTTTTTAATAATTTTAAAAATAATTTGTAAATAAATTTAATAATTTTCGGCAGCTCCATGCTGACAACACATTGTGGTCTAACACCAACAAGCAGCTCAGCACTGGACAGCCACCTGCTTACTCCCACACAGCAGTGGGATGGGGGAGAGAACTGGAAAGGTAAAAGTGAGAAAACTTGTGGATTTGGGATAAAAGATAGCTTAATAGGTAGAGGAATGGCTTTGCGTGCAGGCAAAGCAAAATAAAGAGTTCATTCACTGTTTCCCATTGGCAGGCAGATGTGCAGCCACTTCCAGGAAAGCAGGGCCTGTCAGATGAAATGTTTTCTTGGGAAGATGAATACGTCCCTGCTCCTCCTTTAACCAGCTTTTCTTGCTGAACATGACATTGTGTCATATGGAACACCCCTTTGGTCAGCCTGGGTCAGCTGTCCCAGCTTCTCGTGCACCCTCAGCTCCTTAGCAGGGCGGCAGGAGAAGCAGCACTGCTCAGCGACAACTGACACAGTGGTGTGTTAGCACAGCTGTTGTCATCAGAAATCCAAAACACAGCACCATACGACCCTCTATGAAAATTAGCCCTGTCCCAGCCAAAACTAGGACACAGACTGCAGTAAAAATGTTTTTGAAGAAATGGCAGTCTTTCAGATCCTAGGACTGAACTTTCATCTGGGGTTCTTCCAGTGAGGAATTAAGAGGTCATCCAACAGGAAAGCAAGCTTGACTGGTGCTTACTAATATTTTCAGAGTGCTGGCTTGGTTACGGTCTCATATGTCAAGTTCAGGAGTTACCTCATTTTTAAGCAGCTGCTCCAGAACAGGACCTGTATATACTACTCTGCAGCATTAAACTTTGTTAGAAATCAGTGCAGTCTCCTGACTGATTCTGCAGTGATACTCAGATACTCAGGATGCAAAGCATGTAGTCATGTACAAGCAAAATATTATCTAGTACCTTTTCATACAGTTTAACACTGTTAGGGGAACAGCTTCCTGATGCTTCTCCAGGACTTACACCCAAGTACCTTTACTTCCATGTCCGTAACACTCATCTGTTTGAGTAATGAATATTCTTGGCTTTGTCAATGTTAATAATGACGTTGAAACTCACTTTAATCATTTTTAGTGAAGATGTCAAGTAGCAGGAGCCTAATTTTGCTCTCAACAAAGTCAACGTAATATTTCACTAAATTAGAATGCTTCATGCTTTTGAAACTGAATTCCACAGACCAACTAGGGTGCATGTGGTTGGTTGGGTACAGGACAAAGCAGGAGATGGCGTATGGGCTGCACATGTAACTATTTAAAGAATCCTGCATCTTTTTGAATTACGTACAGTTAGTAGAATGTGCCCTAATTCATGTACATTACAGCTTCTGGGTACTGCAATTTAAAAGCCGTACAGAAATGCTAGTTTTAAACTTCCATTTTAGAAGTGTAGTTTTAATTGCAAGCTGAATTCTTTCCTGAATAGTGAGTCTTCATTACCTCGATTCACTAATTCCAAGATCCTGGACAAGCTGCCAGTGATGATGAGATGCAGATCCTCACAGAGTGTTGCACAGCTGACTAAATGGCTTGGTATTCCAGACACTGATAACTTCGTGTGTTAGCAACTTTGCTGGGATCAGTAGCTGCTCAGAAGCCTACATGAACGCATCAGGTCTTGCAAGGTCTGCAATAGCTCCTGTTCCATTATGAGCAGTGACAGTGGGCTCTTCTGAGAGTTTCAGAGGAAATGTCCACTAGTGCTGACAGCTAAGTGTGAAAACCAAAGCCTGGCAGGTTCTGCTTGTAAAATACATGGTGGGAGCATGCACAAGGAGTGGAGAAGAATGTATTGATGACTGTTACTGTCTTTGTCTGCCAAGCCGGATGCGGCTGCTTCTGTGCAGTGCAGCCAGCCCGTGTGGTTAACTGCAAGAGGGAAACATCTGTTTCTGAACAGTGGTGTGCACCTGAAAGAGTGGGCAGCCACCTGAAAGTGATTCAGCTTGTGGCAGTCGCTGTCCCATCACTACCGAAAACACATCTGTATCAGAGGTGTGATACAAGTGCAGGAAGGAGAGCTAGAAAACTACTGCCTGCCCACAAAAAGCAGTTTCTTTCTTTACTGTCATCACTCCTGAAGAAATTGCTGAAAACAGAGGCAGAAAGCCAGTGAGATAAAAGTCAGCACTTCCTGCGTGCTGTTCCTTCACTGGTAGTTGTCTGTCTTCTACTGCACATCATTGTCAAGTGCTTAACAATTAGTTAATTAAATATAGTTCTGGGATAACTTCAGAGAAATTATTTTACAGCACAGCAGGTGGAAGAAAGTGCTGCCTGTTAACAATTTGTCTGTCAGAGTAACAGCTGGCAAGCAAAGGGCCTGAAGCAAAAACCACTCATCCAGGTAAGTGCTGTGCTTGTGCAGGTGTAGAACATACTTTGTAATCTCTGAGAGTCAGTGCCTCCAGAAGTGATGACATGCTACGTGGTATGGGGGCTGATCTGAGTGCATCCTGGATGTCTTAAATAAATGCTGGGTACTTTTCCCTGTGCATGTGAGCTCTAATGCTCACAGTTTTATAATGTGACAGAAAAGAGCTCTAGAGTCACTGGGTGAGTAATCAATGTAAAAATCAATCAGTCAAGACTGCTGTGATCTTTGTGATGTGACTGTCCTGACTGGTTTCAAAAAGAGCAATATAAAGATAGTGGCTGTGAAATCTCTGTTGCTGTTTGACCTGTGCGTGTTCCCTCTTTCTTTACACAAATTATTAAGCACTGAATCCTTCATTCCAGATAGTGGAAGTGTGAATTCCTAGCAAAACTGCTTTTAGTTGTGGACAGCTCATCTTTGCTGTTTTGTTGAGAAGTTGAAACAGTAAACTGAAAACATGGTTTGTCCTTTCAGCCTCAGCTTTTTCAGTCTGTTTCCCAGAGAGGTGAAAGTAGCTGTGTTGGTTGCTTCAGTTCGTGTCTTCCCATGCATCTCCTGGGAGTAATGTGAAGAGTTCTACTTGTGCTTATTCCTTGCTTGGAGGGGGGGTTGGGTGCAGCATTAATGAGTCCTGTGAGAGTCATTTGAGTCCTCTCAGGTTTTTGCCTTGGAAAATGAGAGGATCAGCAACATGCTTTAAAGGAGCTGGCATGTTCCTTCAGTGGCAGAAAGGTAGACAGATGGCGAGCTTTAGCTCTTAAAACCTCCATCCATTTTTATAAGGAGAGGGCATTCATTCTTTTAGGCTCTGCATTATTTCAGTCTCTAAATACAATTTACAGTTTCACTTAGTGAAGTATGCTTTATTTCCTGTCCTGTGCCTTCCAGCTGTAATGCTTGAATGGTGGAAATACTGTGTTTTCCCCAGGGGGGAGGACAGTCTTGTGAAGGACAAAGTGTCTGGGAAACATTGGGATGAAAAGGAAGTTCAGGAACTGCATGGCATAAGTTTCAAATAAGAATCCCAAGATGATTTTTTAATCTTATAAAGGAATGATCTGCTCTACTTTCCCCTTATTTGTTTACTTTGTGATTTGTATTTAGTTACATAGATGCATACTTTATGGTATGCTTATTGAGAACATGCAGCTTCAGTTACATTATCCAAGCTGAAAACACCAGGGGAGAGCAACAGGGATAAGATGGTATGATTGAATACAGTGCAGTTCATAGCATCCATGTGCTATACAAGCATTCTGACAATCAATATTGACATGATGCTCTGAATGTGCAAAGGACTGAGCAGTGTAAATGCCAACATGACCATATGTCTTTTGGCAGCTACATGAATCAAAAGAAGAAAACCTGGCTTTTTAAGTTGTACTTAAGTTTAATCTGTTCTCATAAAGGAAGGAACTAATAACTGTAATTAAACACATATATATTTATATATTGCTTGGTACACATCCAGAAGAAGGTGCACATAACAATGCATATTCAGTCCATTTACTTTTAATCTATGTTGACAATATATAGTCACTAGTTTTCTACTGTTCACAGTAAACTTTTGGCCATCATGCTCTATTTCTTGTCCATAAAAATCCTCTCATTCACTTCCAAGGGAAGACTGGGAAGTCTTTCTGTTCCATGTGTTGTCTATCCATCTTACAAATTGCATTGGAATAATTAGACTGAAATTTTCTATTTATTCACAGTCCAGTGCAGGACGGACAGTAACACAAGAAACTGTCTCAGATTTGCCTGACTAGTTCTGATGATATCAGCATAATTCAGTCTCTGTAGCAGTCCAGTGCTGCCAGTTTTTGCATACTGCTAGTCAAATACACTTCAGAAATAGTTGCTGATGAGAGTTTTGTGTTTTTTGTTTTAAATCCACCTCAGGGTGTGTGTGGGGGGGAGGCAGTTCTTGGCCCTACACTGCCTTGGCAGTCCCATCCAGTTTTCTCTTTAATGTTTTCCACATGTGGTTGTGAAATCCAGTGTCTGACTTCTTTTCTAAATATAGAGTCATCATTCTTTTAAAATAATTGATGCAATAAGTCTCGCTTGTTTTCAAAACCAATATTTCTTCTGCAAGTATTAAGCATTTCTCCGTTGTCCATTTTGCGTAGTCACTTTTCACGTAACTTTATTATTCTTTCTGTTTTACGGTGCTTTGGTGTCAGTAACTGTTTTGTTTGGCTTTGAAGCAAAAAGCATACTAACAAAGATTGCTTTCCTCCAGCAGTGGAGGAGTAGCCCCTCATGAATGGCCTGTGCCCCACAGTTAGCACAGAGCGTGTTTTTCACATGGGCACGCTTACTGTTTGTAGAACAAAGGTAGTAATGATGGTGTTAGCAAAGATGAAGCTTACTGTTTTCTCAGTTCTGTTTTGAGCAAATAGCTGCTGTGTCTTCACTGCTCTACCCAGTTGTAACTGCCTTACACTTCTGCATTATTAACGTGGTTAAATGGAATCAGCTTTAAGTGAATATCTTAGCTTTGCCTCTAATGATGCTAGACTTCGACTCAGAGGTAAAAAGTGACCAAATGTAAGCCTGGACTGCAAAAAAGCCAGCAGACTGAATGAGTTTGCTTTTTTATTGATGAGACATCGTGTCCTTATGTTCTCTATAAAAAAAGCAGGAAACAACCTATGATGTCAATAATATACTTCAAACAAAATCTGAGACTTTGAACAGCTCTCATCGCGTTGGCAGTGTTTTCTGTTGTCAAATTTTCAGTGACTTATTGTATAATGATTCAGAAACAATTCTGCCAGTGTAGATTTGAGTGTTTAGAGGCCTGCAGCACCCCCGGACTGCTCCACTTTTGGCACATTGGGGAAGCAAATCAGTAAATGGCACTTTAAAGCAAACGATTCTATTAGTAAAGAGAAACAATTGCACAAGTCTGCATTTGGCAATTACACTTGATGATGGTCTTTAAAAAGCAGACAGTTCTTCCTGGAGAATAAATATATACAGATACGTAAAATTATTCTAGAATGGTCCATTGTCAGTCAAACTTGACAGGCTTCATCCTGGTTATGTAAACATTCTTCTATGTACTTAAGAGCAAGTTTCAAAAAATGATACTCAAAGATAAGAGCAATTTTGCATGGGTTTTGTTGAAAAAAAACAGTGTTACACAGTGAAAAGGATTGATTACTTTTTTATCTGTATAGATTAACAAGGCAAGTCTGATTTTGGGCCTATATTGTTGCAAATTACACATTCCACTGGCTGTATCGCTGAATTGATCTCATTGTTTAGTGTAATGGTTCTCTTTTCTGTTTTAATAATCACGTGGAATTGTGACATAAAGGTCTGGAAAACTGCCATAATTGCAATAAAATAGCAAGGCTGACTTCATCATTTCCTGGCTAGCTCTCTCCTAGGCTGCATATACCCTCTGAAAATGTTATTGACAATATTACAGGGTTTCATTCTGTACGATTTAATGTATGAGCGAGGATGGGGTGATTAAAGTCAAAGGCTCAGGGTACGGCATCAGTGAAATAGTCAGAAGTGGCATATGTGCTTCAGTGCTCCTACGGGAATGCTGCGGGGTTCTCTATTTTTGTTGGAAAGGTTTCAACAGTTTGCCACAGACAGAGAACAATTTTTTGCTTTTTGTACTGGACTTTCAGCATGACTGCTTACATCAAGTTTTGTGTGCAGATGGACAGGAGATTGCTTCACAGCAGACATGAAATGTTAGGAGTATGGTGTGCGCAGAGGATGTGCAGTGCTGGTTTAGCCTCAGACATGTGGTCAGAGCCTCTTCTTTGAACTTCTCCACCTTCTTCAGGATGCGAGTGGGAGTATTCCACCACTTACAAAAGCCTTAGGTGACTCCTGAAACATCTCTTATGATGAGCCTCCGATACTATTGGTTTCTCAGAAAAGAGTCTAACATTTTAGGCAGGATGATTATGGAGAGCTTAAAATATATGGTGTAGTACACAGTGCTTTAGAAATCTGGTCACTAAAGAACTGTGGTGTGATCCGTGACCTACAAGCTGCAGAACAGCGAGTGAGTTCTTTCACTGATAGGTATTGCTCTTCTGATGCCAGCAGTAGTAATGGAAGCAGTGCCAAAGTACAAGAGCACGGGTGGCTTTTCTTACCAGGCACACACTGTGCTATGTGTGGATGCTAGTACTGATGAGAGAGACACCAGCTCTTTGCTCTGGTATGCGCAGTGATGTTCACTGCTTAGCCAGAGTTCCTTCCCTTCGATAAGGACATGAAATTTTCTCAAGAATTCTGAGATTAGATAAACCCAGGAAGACCTACTTCTGGTGTGTGATTTGCTTACCTGTGCCCTCCTACGGGCTGTAGGATTGATCGTGTTTCTCTTTAATCTCCGTTGGTCTGGGCAAGAAGTCAGGCTGTGAGTCTTGGTAGGGATGCAGACTTCCAAGTAAAAATGCAGTATCTGTAGAATATATGGATCTTTTCACACCATAAGGTCTTAGGAAGGTAGGATTTATGTAAACACAGCAGCATCAAGGTGCCCGTGTGGCCACTATAGGGTTATCAGGGAAAGGAAACAGAGCCCATTAAATGCACAGAATGCTCTTCTAGTCTTACTAAAGCCTCCTTTGTAAGTAAGCTGCCTAATTATTTATGTTCACGTGTCTCAACAGTACTACAACCAATATCCTCACCAGGATGTAGTCCTGGTCAGGAATGCATGAGTGGAGGATGACATCTTCTGTTGTGATAAACAGATTTTTACCCTCTGCAACTAAACCATGAGCACGAAGAAGGAAAGGAAATAAAAAATGCATAGCTAACCTAAATGAAGGCAACAGCTAACCTAAATGAATTGTTGCCATTGTCTTTTTCTTTAGGGGGTTTATTCTAATTGTGAATTTAGTCCCCTATGCTGTTGCTTTAAAAACAGAACAAAATATAACAGCAACAAAAAAAACCAAAAACCTCACCCACCCAGTGACAAACCTGTTGTATTGAGAGGATGTGCCAGTTTCTGTCTTTTTTGAGTTAAAAACTAAATTTTGACACGTGGTTTAATTGTAAAGTAAAAAAGCCTCTCTCGCTTCCTTTCTAAATAAGCTGCTCCAATGTATTTCCTCTTGAAGGTGTACTTTTCTTAGCTCTGCCTGTCATTCTGAGTTTGTGGTAAACAGTCAAGTAGAAAAAAATCTTTCTCTTTCTTCAACCAAGCTGTAACTGTATTGCAATCCTCTGTAAGAGAAAAGGTTTGGGAAAGCCCTGACTTTGTCAGCATCACACCAGATCTGGTGTTTGAAGACTTTCAGAAAGGTATCTCGTGTAATGGCTGATCTCACTTGTCTTCTCTATTTGTCTATCATCAGAACTGTGACGTCTGGGACAGGGGGTAGCAATAAAGCTTAAGCAATCCTGTGTCTGTTTGTACCGTGTAAACCTCCGGATTGAGACAGCTGGGATGGCAATAAAGCTGAAGCTGAAGAGTAGAGTCTTGTTCCTAGTGAACTGAGAACAAACTGAGGTGTTATCAAAGTAAATTGTTTTATGACCTTGGGTTTTCTTGAGCTAGGATAGAATGTCAGTACTTCTTTCTAAAGAGAAAGGCATGCAATATGGTCGTAGTCTCGATACAATTTGAGGCAATGAAGCTCTGTAACTTGATTATATGCACATCTGGATTAGGGGCAGAGATGATTTTGATTCAAGATTGTTCTTCTATATTGAAATGTTTTTAGGTGATGTCCTACTAAAAGGTAAATAGACCTTTTGGGAGCTCTTCTCAGTATGGAGATTTTGGGAAGAGAAGTCTCCCAAAGGAGGGGAAGCTTTGTTTCCCACATTGCTAATTAGTTCTTGTAATTGGATTTCAGGTTTTTGTACTGGAAGTGAAGTTTAACTCTTGAACGATAAATGGGAGTTCTTGAAGCTGAAGAGATAAACACGTGTTGGCATTGTTTTGTTTAAGAGATTCCTTGGTTTCTACCAGGAAATAAGAGGAATCCAAAAAATCTGTTTCACTTGGCTATAACTTTCATGAATGCTAGAGGAGGTCCTATAAGGGGGTGGAGATATTTTAATCTTATCAGTTTGCCAAACTGCCTTGCTGAGAGGGGTTATTTCAGGGAAGAATGAAAGTCAACTCTTGAGGGAGCTGCAAAGGTATGACATGAAGAAACGTTTGACTCATAACTAATTGCTCTACAGGTGATCATGCACAGTATTATATAATATCATACAAACGTAATCTGAAGGCGGTGTGCGGTGACTCACAAATTCTGTATTCTCGGTTTTTATAAGGTATTCTATTTAAGTGATTCTTTTCCTTTCAAATACTGAACTGCTTAAAGTAGCAAAAAACCCTTATCCTGTTTTGTGTCAGTTATCTTCCCCACTCCTAAGTACAATTCCTGAATGGCTCTAGCTACTTTAAAAGTAAATCTCCAGGTGAATGAAAGAAGAAAAGAGGAACTGGAATATTCTATAGGAGTATTTTTCCATTCAGTGCATTTTCAAAATCCAAACTCCAGCATGCATTTAAGAAGCACTTATTAGATGAGTCCTTCCAGTGTGAATATTTTAATGTGTTCATTGAGTTATTGTGACTGCTCATTTTAAGTCTTAAGGCCACTTCATGCACAAGCTAGTCGTACAGAGGTAAAAGCAAGTGCAGTAACATTTATTGTTGAATTCTATATTATGGGAGGATCTGAACTTGTGTTTGTATAACCAGTAGAAGTCTGTTTAATAGGCTCTTTGGACTTCCATGCCTTTCAATACACTTTTCCTCAGGATATGTAGCCTGGAGCTACGATTCTGGCATGAGCAGTCATAGAATCACAGAACCACAGCACAGTTGGGTTGGAAGGGACCTCCCAGCCCCACCCCTGCCATGGGCTGGCTGCCCCCCAGCTCAGGCTGCCCAGGGCCCCTCCATGGCCTGGGGCACCTCCAGGGATGGGCACCCACAGCTCTGGGCAGCAGCGCCAGCACCTCACCGCCCTCTGAGCAAAGAATTTCCCCCTAACATCTCACCTCAGACTCCCCTCTTCTAGTTGAAAACCATCCCCCCTTGTCCTGCTGCTATCTGCCTGCATAAAAAGTCGCTCTCCCTACTGTTCATAAACTCCCCTTAAGGAAGGAAGGCTGCAGTGAGGTCTCCCCAGAGCCTTCTTGTTTCCAGGCTGAACAGCCCAGCTCCCTCAGCCTGTCTATGTAGGAGAGGTCTGTGAACACTATGGGTTCTTAAATTACAGTGAGAACAAGAAGTGTAAGGCTTATTGGAAGCAGACAGTATTGTACAGAGCATTCATTTTTGCTTTTTTAATTAATATACGCTATTCATTAAAATCTGGCCAATATACTGTGAAGTAGGCAGTGTAATCATTTGACACATTTGTTGAAAACATGGCACTATTGTATCCTTAATATTTGGCTATTTAAATATGTTTTGTGCATTTTTTGCTTTTGAGTTGAACCTTAGTTTACATATGAAATAAAAGAATAAATCCACTATACAAGTAGTACATAAAATCTTTCACTAAATACAAATAGAATTTAAAAGCAAAATTAATAAGGCAGCAAAAACAGTTGATCATGTTGCACATAAGCAGCGCATTAAAGGCTAATCTGCTGTGAAAATACGTGAGTCAAAAGTATTCTTCACTAGTCCAGTGCTACTTTGGAAAGCAGAAACGGTGTATTTTTCAAAAATGTAGCATATCACAGAAAAAAACCCCATCCCTCTGCCTTCTGCAAGGAGGCCCTTAATACTTCCATCCTGAAGAAAAGACATAAATGAAATCCTCTCTGAACTAGTAATGCAACCAGGAAAAAAAAAAAAAAAGCCAGTATTTGTTTAACCATGTAACCTGCACTGAAGAGATTAACTCAGTGCACGGTGCCTGGGGGAACAGTAATCTGGGAAAGGCCTCTGGGGACACCTGGGGAGGAAGAGGAATGGCCACGGCAGTACCTCCCAGCGTCCTTGGGTTGTGAATGGGCTGTGAATCTCTTCTCTGGCTTCCTGCCCTTCTGAACTGAAATGGATTCTGCACATCCTCAGGCCCAGATCTGAGATGAGAGGGCTCACCAGAGGGAAGAAAGCTGAGTTTTAGCACCTGGCATGGTAAGTCTCGATACGACTCCTAGTTATTTCTGTAGAGGGTCAGGCTTTGTAAGATTAAGAACAAAGATCTCTACCATTCATTCTTCAAAATAAAATCATCAATACCAGACTTTGCATAATTTGTGTCAGTGCTGACACAAGGCTTCTGGGCAGTACAGGGGGAAATAACCTTTGGCCGCCCCAGAAATAAAGCTTTTTTTTTTTTTCTCATTAATGAAATGGTGAAGTGTGGGCTTAGAGCAGGGGCAGAGCAGTTCTGTTAAGCATCACACTCCCTACTAAACGCGAGACATTGTGGTAGATGAGCTCTGCAAAGCCAGTACCATCTGGCTCCAGTTCTGTCCTCCCTCATCTTGTGTACTGGTGTCGTGTCCCCCTCTGCACACCAGAGGGGAGGGATGGGAAGAGGGGTGCGTACCAGTCAAAGACAGCACACACTACAGGGAGGGCCAGCTGCCCTCAGAGCCTCCCCTCCAGCTGTAGCAGAATCTGAGCAAAGGGAGGCACGGGGCAGGGCTGGGCATGAGAGCAGCCACACTAGGCCTGCACGCCGTGGGTGTCAGGGATCTTGCTTAGTCTCTGTGCACCGAATCAGCTGGAAAGGATGCCATTTGAGGTACTCGGTCATCAGCAGGATTTTTTAGTATATATTTTACTCGTTTCTAAAAACAGCCCTGTCTGGAAAGCTAAAAGCTTTTACAGCAGCTGCAGAAATCTGCAGTGTCTAGCTCAGAGCACAGGTAGTCATTCTGTGCTACACCGTGCACTATTCCAGGTGGCATTAAGGCAGTAGCAGAGATCTTTGCCTATGATTTCATAGTACAGTTGGTGGTCTAAACTGATTCCTAAGAGGGCCTTTAAGGGAAAAGAAACACACAAATAAAACGAAGCAGTGAAATTGTATTATATAGGTTGCTCCGAAAATAATGCCTTCTATTTATTTCCGTGGAAATTACAACAGGTACAAAGAGCACAATAACAGTATTTGATAGAGCAAATTGTCAGCTACAAAACATTGTTTCTGAACATAGTCGCTACCATTAGCTATGAATTTTTGCCAGCGAAGAACAAAATCTGCATGGCCATCCAGAACGTGGCTTGTCTCTCATGTCAGTGTTGCCACTGCTGAAACGCACCATCCACCAAAGCACTGTGCTCCCATCTGCTGTTTTGTCTCCGTAAATACTCACAAGTGTAGATGAATGTCAGTGGGTGCCATTTTTTCCCACATGGAGGAATTCAATTCCACTCTTTTGCTTCATACGCACTTCCATGTCAGATGCCATTTTCTTAGACTGCCCCTCTGCTGCCATCTGTCACATGGCAACAACATTTAATAGATTATAGACAGGAAGATTCAACCTCTACTGTCATCCCACCAACATCTGCCTCTGACATCATGGGTCAACGTCATAAAATAGGCATTACTTTCAGAGCAGTCCTTGTACTAAATACAGAATGCAGTAGTTAGTAACTTGGGGTTAGTAACTTGCACATTTGCAGTCGATCGTTATGTTGGTTTTGATTTTGGTTCTGCAATAAGATCTTTGTTTTAAAATAGATGAAAAGCCACAACTAGGCAGTCTTGTCTCAAGATCTCACTGCTGTTTTAAGATTACTGCTTCCCAGTCTCAGTTTGTTATTAATTTGGAATTTTTTCTCCCCGAGGAAATAATCTTTAATGTTTTAGCTGAATACAATTTCCCCTATGAGGAGGTGATGTTATAGTACATCTTTAACTGCTCTTAATGTGTTATAAATTTTCTGGAGCAGTAACAATTAATATAAAAATTGTGATGCAAAGTCAAAGTCCACCTTTCATCGTGAAATACCTTACTAATGGTGTAGTGCAGTTATGTCTAGTGGAACGCAGCTACTGAGCACCATAAATACTAAGATTTTTATTTTTCAAAGCTTGGAAGGAGGAGTTGCAATTCATGCTGAGATCTCTATCATGCTGAGATGCAACTATCTGGTGTTTTTGAAGGCTCTCTTTGCTGTAGAGGTTTGAGGTATGTTTCATAACAAGAGGGGTTTACTTCATTGCCCCAAGCCAAGGTGTGTGTGTGTTTTGTGTTGGAGGAAGATCCAGCCTACTCTAGTTCCAAAAGCAGCCTAACTCTGGGAGTAAGGAGCTTTGTAGTGGTTATTTTATCTTGCTGCCTTTGCTGTTAAGGAAAGCAGAGTATCTTAGAGTACACTGTTGTAAACAGTTGCCTCAGGACAACCAAAAAAGGGATATATAGTGGTGAGAGGATGGAGGAATGAAGGCACTGCCTGGAATTGGTTTTGAGTGCATATCCTCTTGAAGCCCGCTTTAGATTGCATGCTACTTCAGTAACATGGTATTCTTACGCTTTTACCATTCTCAAAATGCTACTTAAAAAAACAAACAACAACAAAAAAACGACAGTTTTTCTTACAAATCTGGTTTTAAGCCTGCTTGTACAAGATTGAATAAAATCAAGTTGGCTGATAGGTCAGTTTGAAACTTTGACATACTGCTCTTACTCAGGATACGACCTACATTATTTGACATCATCATTACTATTAGTCTAATCTGACTATCATTCAGCCATAACACGCAGTAGAATCAGAAAGGACTAGAAGTAGTCACGCTCGGTCTAACCACGTGCTTTGGGGACTAACCATGCTGTTAACCATGCTGGCTGCCTTGAAGGCTGTTTGCCATCTAGTGGTTTAGCTATGTCAATGTCAGAAGGCTGTAAGCAGTAAAGCTTATTCCTATTAAAAACAGCTGAAGAGCTGTTTCTGTTTCAGCCTAATGGGATGACAAAGCAAACTTCTCTTCCTCATTGTGCAGGTGCAAATACAGCGGGACCAGGCTCCTGTACACCTCCTTCCTCATCTTCCTCTTTTCTGTGCCCTTCACAAAGCTCAGCGTTTTGAGGAAGAGGTGGATGGAGAGCTGCCACATCCTGCTGGACTCCTGTGGAGGAGGAGGGAAGGATGTCAGTGTCAGCAGCTCCAAGCCCAAGGTGAGCAGGGCCAGCACCGCCAACCACATGGGAGCAGAATCTCTGAGCTGAGAGGCTGCAGGCAGATCTTGAGGATGGCCCCAAAACTGCTCCAAAGTGCACAAGCTCTGCCCTGCAGGGAGTCTGCCCAGGGACACACAGAGCCTGGAACAGGCGACCAGCCAGGAAGTTCCCTGGTGTGCTGTCACAGGGCAGCAGGCATGGGCACACTGGGG